>NW_007258044.1:163038-262985 GCF_000164805.1 Carlito syrichta | reverse complement strand
AGAAAGAAAGAAAGAAAGAGTTTATATATACCCCAAATCAAGACAGTTAGTGTCCTATCAAGCATCTGTATTAGGCTGGGCACAGTGGCTCATGCCTGTAGTGATACCAGCACTATGGGAGGCCTGGGTCGGAGCATTGCTCAAGCTCAAGAGTTTGAGACTAGCTTAGGCAGCATAGTAAGACCTTGTTTATATAAAAAAAATAAAATCAGAAAAATTAGTCAGCTTTAATAGTGCATACCTTTAGACCTAGCTACTCAGGAGGCTGAAGTGGAAGAATTACCTAAGTCCAGGAGGTGGAGGTTGTGGTGAGCTGTGATTGTGCCACTGCACTCTAGCCTAGGTGACAGTGAGACCACAGCTCAAAAAAACAAAAATCCATACTTAATCTTTCTTAGATTTATTTAGATTCTTTTTTATCTTTTACTTATTCTTTATTTCTATTTTTATTATGTATATTAGATTAATAATTTGTTGGTCTTTCTTACATTTGCTTTAGAATAAATGCCTAATTTAAGTCTCCCAACTGAATGAAGCTGACTCTTCCTCCCTGAGAATAACAGGATAGTCAAAATATGAAAACACTATAACACTATATGTCTAATTGTGACACTTATAATTTATTATTTATTTAGCAAAGTAAAGCAACTTTTCTTGTGGTTATTATTTGGTTATGACTAGCCTCTCTCTAGAATATAACACATAGCCATACATCTCGAATATCATCGTGCATAGAGATCACATGAATAATGGCTAGGGGTATATTTTTATTTTTCTGTGTATACTTATCTAGTTTTCCCAGCACTATTTATTGAAGAGATTGTCTTTTCCCATCGTAGGTTCTTGGTGCCTTTGTCAATAAGGAATTATCTGTAAATGTACAGATTTATATCTGGGTTACTTATTCTGTTTCATTGGTTTACATGTCTGTTCTAATAGTATTATAATGCTGATTTGGTTACTATAGTTTTGCAGTATATTTTGAGGTCAGGTGGTGTGATGCCTCCAGTTTTGTTCTTTTTCCTCAGGATTGCAACATTTAGACTCTTTTGTGGTTCCGTATACAATTTAGAGTGATTTCTTTTCTATTTCTGTAAAGATTGTCATTAGTATTTTCATGCGAATTGCACTGAATTCACAAATTGCTTTGGGGTAGAATTGTTATTTCAACAATATTAATTTTTCCAATATTTCCATTTTTATGTGTGTCCTCTTTAATTTATTTTATCAGCGATTTATGGTTTTTCTTTTATAGATCTTTTACTTTTTTTGTTAAGTTGATTCCTAGGTATTTTATTTAGTTTTTTTTTTTTTTTAGCTATTGTAAATGATACTATTTTCTTGATTTATTTTTCAGATTTTTTACTGTTGGTGTATATAAATGCTACTGATTCTTGTATGTTGATTTTCTCTTTTCCAACTTTAATGAATTTGTTTCTCAGTTCTATGAGTTTTTTGGTGGATTCTTTTGGTTTTTCTAAATTTAAGATCATGTTGTCTGCAAACAAGACTAAATTGATGTCTTCCTTTTCTAATTTGGATGCCCTTTATTTCTTTCTTTTGTCTAATTGCTCTGTATGGGACTTCCAGTATATTTTGAATAAGAGTGAAAGAGAGCATCCTTGTCTCATTCCAGATCTTAGAGGAAAAGCTTTACTTTTTTTTCATTCAGTATAATGTTAGCTTTGCGTTTGTCATCAATGACCTTTATTATTTTGAGGTATGATTCTTCTATATCCAGTTTGTTGAGGGTTTTTATTATAAAACGATGTTAATTGCTTCAGAATTCTTTTTTAGCCTCTATTAAAATAAACATATGATTTTTGGTTCTGTTCTGTTCTTGGTCCTGTTAATGTGATATGATGTTTATCAACTTGTCAGTGTTAAACATTCTTGCATCTCTGAGATGAAGTCCTCTTAATTCCCTTGAATGATCTTTTTAATGTGTTGTTAAATTAGGTTTGCTGGTATTTTGTTGAGAATTTTTGCCTCTATGTTCATCAGTGATGTTGACCAGTAGTTTTCTTTTATGTTCTGTCCTTGTCTGGTTTTGCTATCAGGGTAATGTTAGTTTCATAGATGAGTTTAGAAGTATTTACTCTTCTTCAATTTTTTTTTGAAGAATTTGAATAGTATTGGTGTTAATTCTTCTTTAATTGGTTGATATTATTCAGAAGTGAAATCATCGGGTCTTGGACTTTTCTTTTATGGGAGTCTTTAACGATAGCTTTGATCTCATTACTCATTATTGGTTTGTTCAGAATTTCTGGTTGTTCGGCTCTAGTGTTGGATGCACTGATATTTATAATTGTTGTATTATTTATCTGAATTGACTCCCTTATTATCATATAGCTACTTTCTTTATCTTTTTTACAGTGCATGATTTATAGCATCTTTTCTCTAAGTACAAGTATTGTTGCTTTTTTTTGATTTCCAGTTACATGAGATATTTTTTCCACTCATTCATTTTCAGTCTATGTGTGTCTTTATAGGTGAAGTCGGTTTAATGTAGACACATATAGTTAGGGCTTATCTCTTTATTCATCCATTCACTCTATGCCTTTTAACTACTTGCTTCTACATTGTTCTTTTGGAACCAGATCAGCTTGTTTGTCCTGTAGGTATACTTCTGTCATTGTTCTTTGAATATCTATGGAGTGCTAATCTCTCATGAAAAAAAAAAATCATTCTTACACATAAGATTTTAACATTTTCTCATTGCAAATCTAATTTGTTTACATTTTTCTCAAAAATATATATTTTTAAATAGGAAAATATACTTTATATAACAAACAGGATTCCATAGCAGCACTAGTGATAACAAACATAGAAGCAAATATAATGTTGAGGAAGAGAAACGTTGCATGTATTTGAGGTAAACAAAGGCCTTTTGGTCTTATAATCATTAGAAACAAGTTAGAAACATACATCAGAGCCAGTCTATAGATATTTTAAAAAGTGGGAAACAAGCACACATAAGACCAATCATCAACTGGACTAGCATGTCTTATGAGAGTAATTAACTTCAACTAAATAATAATAGCAGTGGGAGGAAAAACTAAAAAATAATGATTTTATATTTTACATACATACTTATCTATTATTTAAAATAAATTTATTCTTCTTTCATTTGAAAATTTAGATCCTTTTGTATAGAATTAATTTATTTTCACTTTTGTTATTTTTTGTACTGCATCAAACAGTGTAGAAATGTTCTTCTTTTAAAATGAACCTAAATTATTCAGTTTCATTTTCTTAAATCATTTACAATGTGATTTCAATTGAATACCAAAAATGAGTCACTATGTGATTATCTAGAACTGAAATTCATATTAGAGTATAATGCAAAGAGTGGAATAACTGGCAAAATCTATATCAGTGGTGCCCATTTTAACCTAAATAAAACTCCAAACAATTAAAATTTGTCTTCTACAATTATAATGAACTAAAAAAGCAGAAATATACCAAAGATATGCCCAATATGTTAATAAGAAACATTTCCAGAGTATACACTGAGAAAGCATACCAAATATTTTGATTTGTGCTTAGTTTACTCTAGATCTTAATAAGACTAGACACTAAAGTGACAGTAAAAACAAAAAAAAATCAGTATTGACATAACATAATCATAGTTTGTTTGAATAAATTAGTTATCATTCCATTATGCAGCTAATTTAAGCTGTTTGTTTATTGGAATATTCCATAAAAGTCAGAAAAAACTTATGATCTCCTTGCAATGATCTATTTATGTGACTGGCTCCACAATTAAGATGAAACCTAGGCACAGTGTGTGGTACCTGGTATAGCCTCAACAGATTTTTAGATGAATACATGAATGAAAGCACGAGTGACAAAAAAAAGTCTTTGATAGTTTGGAGATATTAGTCAAGAAGGAACTGGTTTGGGTGACTTTTTGCTTTTGCTTGTTTACTCAAGTATTTCTGAAAAATCTGTCTCTTAAATGATTTTGGCTGAAGTGCACATTTGATGTTTTGAAATCCTTAGCATACTTTTCTTCCCCTGACAATAAAGACACTTATTTTTCTTTAAAAATTATACATTTTCTTATCTTTTATTTTATGTATTTCAACTTTATTGAGGTACTACTGACAAATAAAAATTATATGTGCTTAAGGTATACAGTGTGATGTTTTTATATACGTAGGCACTGTGAAGTCAATACCACAGTCAAATTAATTAACATATGTATCACCTCACTTAATTTCTCTTTTTTTATGGTAAGAAAAATGGTATTTTATTTTTTAAGGAAATTTCAATTATACAATACTATTGACTATATTCACTATTACTGTATATTGGATCTCCAGAACTTAATCAAGTCATAACTGAGAGTTTGTACCCTTTAACCAAAATGTCCCCATTTCACCTACCACTTGCTCTTGGCAACCACAATTCTTCTCTTTGTTTCTATGAGTTTAAATTCTTTAGATTCTATGTATAAATGAGGTCATGCAGTATTTGTCTTTCTGTGTCTGGCTTATTTTGTTTAGTATGATGTCCTATAGATTTATTCATGTTGTTAAAAGATGATAAGACTTTCTTCAATTTTAGGACTGAAAATTTCATTCCATGTGTGTGTATTATTCATATATATTATATATAACATATATAACATTATAAAATATATATAACTTTTTCTTTGCACATCTATTAATAAACATTTGTCTTATTCTCATATTTTGACTATTGGAAATAACTGCAATGGTTATGGGACTGCAGACATTTTCTTGAGATTCTGATTTCATTTTCTTTGGTTATATTCCCAGAAGTGGGATTTATGGATCATATAGTTGCTTTATTTTTATTTTTTGAGCAACTCCATAATGCTTTCCATAATGGTTGTACCAATCCCACCAATAGTGCACAAGATTCTGTTTTCTCCACATCCTTGCCAATACTTGTTATCATTTGGCTTTTTTATAACAGCCATTCTAACTGGTGTACAATGATATTTCATTATAGTTTTTATTTGTATTTACCTAATGATGAGTCGTGTTTCATATATTTGTTAGTTGCTTATATGTCTTCTTTGAAAAAAAGTGTTCAGATTCCATTTTTATTTGTTATTTATTTTATTATTTATTAATTTGAGTTACTTACATATTTTTGAATATTAGTCCCCTAATGGATGCATGGTTTTCAATTTTTTTTCTCATTTCATAGGTTTTTGTTGTTGTTATTTTCTTTGCTATGCCGAAACTCTTCAGTTTGGTGTAGTCCCAATTTTTATTTTTGCTTTTGTTGCCTGCACTTCTGGAATCATATTTATGAAATTATTGCCTATACTAACATTAAGGAGCTTTCTTTCTCTGTTTTCTTCTAGAATTTTTACAGTTCCAGGTCTTATGTTTAAGACTTTAATCCATTTTGAATTAATTTTTGTGTATGGTGTGAGATAGGGGTCCAATTTTATTCTTCTGCCTTTGAATATCCAGTTTTCTTAATATCATTTGTTGAGGACTCTATCTTTTCCCCATTGAGTATCCTTTGTGTCTTTGTCAAAGATCGGTTGACCACATATTTGTAGATTTATTTCTGAACTCTCTATTAAATTTCCTTGGTCTATACATTTGTTTTTATGCTAGTCATATGGTTTTGATTATTATAACTTTGTAAGATTCTTTGAAAACAAGTTGTATAATGCCTTCAGCTTTTTCCTTCTTTCCCAAGTTTTTTCTCTTCACTGTCTTTTGTGGTCCCATATGAATATTAGGATTGGTTTTAATATTTCTAATAATTGTGTGAAAAATATCAATGAAATTTTGATAGGAATTGAATTGACTCTGTGGACCACTTTGGGTACATCATAAATTAGGCTTAGCATACCTCGACCTTGGCTGTCTGTAAGAATAGGTACATCATCCCTGATAGATCAGCCAGCAGTCTAAGCTGATTATCAGGGTTTAGAGTAGGCTTTTTCTTCCAGGGCTATAATAAAAAATTTTCCCTTCCCCTTGCTTTGCTTAGAGTAAGCTCTACTTTTTCCTTCAACATCCAATTTATATGAACCAATACAATTCTTTGTACTTAGGTTAACTTGAGATAGGTATCTGTCACTTTTAGCTAGAATGACCCTCTTTATTCTATGACAACACGCTTTGTGGGCCTATGTAGTGCTTTACTCATTTATTCACTAAACATTTTGAGCTCCTGCTAAGAATTAAATGTCTAGTTCTTTATGAGGTGCTAAATATACTAAGATGAATTATGTTGGATAAAGAATGAAGGATGGAGGCATGCAGGGAAAAGGTTGGGGCTATAACAGAGAAAAATATACAAAATGTACAGGAATATAGAAAAAAAATAGGAAATACCTTTGCATGAGAGAAATACCTCAAAGGGAAAATAACATTTGAACTGTGTTTTTTAAAAGCCTTGCATTAATGAGAAGCTGAAACTGTTTTTCTCAGTTGCATTTTTTAAAATAAAACTCGCCTATATTTTCATAAGGATCTAGTAACGCTGGTTCATGTCAACCATATTTATTGAACAATTATACTTCTATTTACTCTTCTCTATATCTCTATTACAAAATAATTAATTTGCACTTAAGAAAAAATTACCCAAACTTGCATAGTGCTCTGCATTAGAGGCATAGTGTGTGACCTCAATAAATCTCAGTCATCCATAAAGAAATGCACAGCTATTGGCAAGAATGCTACATATTCTGCAGCCAACATGCTCTTTCTTTAACTTCAGCTATAACTTAAGTAGCAGACATGTTGCTATTTGAATAGTGGCATTTTAAAAAGCCAATTCAATTCAAAAACTCATGGAGAAAGCCAAGAATTTTCATTGCCTTGCATTGTATCTTAGGTGGTCAAATGCAAAGAGAAGTTATGCAGGCCTTTGTTCTATGTATTATACTATTTCCCAACACCTTAGTAAGTGCAGGAGAGGGGCCCTCTCTGTAGAAGAAGACAGTCAACATAATTAAGAAATGTTATTATTTCAGATGTCTCAGAGGCTTTCAGATGACTCTGGATTTTAGAACACACACACATGCATGTGTGTGTAATTATGTAATTATGCACCCATAATTACACAAGTAAACATGGTCTCAGGTATCCTACTTCTTCCATATGTGCCGTACAGAACAAGTAATTAAGTTTTCTCATAAATTACTTATATATTATACACACATACTTTTCATGCACAAATAGTAGTTTTATAAACCATCAGCATTTTTTAGAGTGGATGGGGCTTAACATATCAAATAATGCCACTTTATTTTATCAGATTGAGAACTTCTTTCCATTGTACATCATGAAAAATCTCTGAACCTTTCTCAGAAAGGGTAAGAAATATGCTTTCAGGTACACTGCTTCTACATATACAGCCACAATTCAAACCAGATTTGTCTTATGTCAAAGTCTACACTCTTTCTTTTATGCTGCAAGAGATGCAAGATGATCCAATCTAGTTTTTTAAAAAAACTATTAATAAGCATAATCTTTATTCAGAGGAATACTAAAGACCATTTGACTAGCAAAGCCTAAAATACTTTCTGCCTCTTTGCAAAAAAAGGTTGCTGACCCTTGTTCTAGATGAACTAGAGACAATTTATGTGTGTATAGGGTCATTTATTCACACTGCACTCTTTGCTTGGCATTGTCTCCTGCTCTTCCTTGACCCAAGTATCAACATTTAGCTGGGAAAATTTTGCTTATCTTTTGCTATTTTGCTCATGTTTCATTTCTCCTAGAAAATTGTTCCAAATATCTTTTCCCTTAGGTAGAATTGAAAAAAAAAACAACAACAACTGTATTTGTTACATATTGTCTACTATAGTTTTCTCAGTGACTGATAGGATGTCTTAATTATTCTTATACCGTTAGTGCCTATTTCAATAGCACTTAGCAGAACTTAAATATGTTTTGACTTTATGCATGAATGAATGGCATAAGTAATGCATGGAATAAATAAAATATGGACTTTTAGCTTTAATTTCTAGTATTAGAAACTTTTAAAGTGATAAAATTAAAATATAAATTATAATTAATATATAAGCATATGCAAGTCAGGTCTCCTCCTTTATTAGAAAAAATTAGGGGCTAAAAGATAAGAATGATTATGTTATTTTTATTTTCTTTCCCTCTCTTTTCCTGCTAAATTTTCTTTTCCCACTTGAATTTTCTCTAAATTCTAAGTTTTGGGACAAGGGAAATGGTTGGATTATATATTTTTATATTGTTAATGCTCTTTTTAAACTTTTTCTTGACTGACCTTTGCTGGCCATTAAGCTCTTTATTATGGCAAGCATTTACAATTTCAATGACCTCCTGTGGCACATTTGTGACTTTAGCATTCTTCCATGCTAGACTCAAGAAGACACTCACACTCTCACTATCTTTCATGACTGAACCCACCTTCAAGGGGTATGACCTTCTAGTGCCCCCTTTTCAGGAATGTAGCTCTTTTAGACATAATCCTCCCACGTTAACCCATACTCATCAGTCTTCTTCATTTTAAGAACTCACACATTGAGAGAAGAGGGGAAGATGGCAGCCAAGCCAGTTGGGCTATGCGAGTCTTGGTGTGAGTGAGTGAGTGTATGAAAAATTTTGTGAATGGGCTGGTGAGCGAGTGGGTGTGTGAGTGGTTGACTGAGGGCTAGGAAGCTAGAGACCAGGGTTCTTCTAGTGTAGTAACTAGTGCCGCAGCTGCTGGGCATGGACCCTAGTGATTCCCGGGATACAGGAGCAGGGTGCCATTTTTTTTTTTTAATTAGCAAAACCCTGTGTGGGAAGAAAACGCTGAGAGAGACTAAGCAAGTCGAGGCTCGTGAGCAAGTGGCCAGGGCCCTGGTGCAACAGCTAGTGCTACAGTTTCTCTGCTTGGACCCCAGCTCTTCCCAGGTCACAGAAGCCAAGTGCCAGTTTTTTTTTTTTCAATGAACAAAAGTTATCTGTGAAGAAGTGGCAGGGAGAGACTACTGCCCCAGGCTCTGCCTCATCATTGCCGCAGGAGAGACTGCCGGCTCAAGGATTTGCCTCAACACTTCAGCACCTGGCAGAGCACTATCAGCAGGGGCTGCGAGGGATTCCAGAGGCACAGTTCCACCAGAGTGGACAAGAGAGACACCCCCCCACCATCTTGAAGGCAGGGCAGGAAAGTCCTCCAACTTGCTTACCACAGAACAACAGACATGTTCTTTGTGACTGGCGGATCAACTACTCAGGAATTGATCATGACCCAGAGGGAATATCCTGAAAACACAAACTTCGAAGGGACCTGATGAATGCTGAGTCCCAGGCACCCCACCTCCTAACCTGATCCAGCTGTCCTCTGAATGTCAGACCCACACACCTGGGCTACAACTGAGAGGAACAAACCCAGATGGAGCCTGGATGTCAATTGTAATAGGAGAACTCCATTCTATGATAGACCTGGTTGGGGTATCCCCTGTGAGTACATACCTGGGGAAGAGAAAATCTAGCACCTCCCCACTGGAGTAGATCTCTCTGACCATATGAGAGTGGGAGGGGAGGACTGCAGCCTCACTCACCTCCACTGTCACTCCTCCTTCCCTGCTCCAGACACTGAGGAGAGAATAAAAGAGGTGACTTTGCAGGAAAGACCTGGTTTTTTATTTATAATTTTGAATTTTATAATTTTTAAAAAATTAAAACAAAATTTTTTCCGCTTATTTCTTAGTTCATATATTTTAAAAAATATTTTCCTTTGGACATGAATGTGTTTGTGACAGTTGATTTGCATCCCCCTAATTTTTTTTTCTTTTCTTTTGCTGTTTCTTCTTTTGTGTGTATATGTGAATAACTGAATGTTCATTTTTCAACTTTGTGGTTGTTGTTGGTTTGTTTTTGCTCTTTTGTTCTTGTTTTTTTTTCATTTTAAATTTTTTTTCAGTTTAAATTATGTGTCAATATATGTGTGAGGGTTTCGATCTTAATTCCTTTTTTTTCTTCCAGTCTTTACATTTTTCTTCTTCATTCATTTTGTACCAGGCATGTTTGTGTTCAGTTTTCTTGTTTTTTGTTCTTGTTGTTTGTTTTGTTTCAATTTTTTGTTATTTCAGTTTGTTTTGGGATGTGTGTGCATGTCTCTGTGTGTGTGTGTTCAACTGTTTTTCTCATTGATTTCTGCGTTGCATTATCATATAGAGTGATGGTGGGGAGTGAATCTCAGGGAACACATACCACAATCAGTGAACATTGTAATTTACAAGTAGTTTCTGAATCCTAGAGCCCCAACTCCTTCTTTATTCGACTTTTGAAAACTACAAGAGACAGCAAAGTTTTCTATCCACTGTACTATTTCAAAATAGAACAAATCCAGAGCATGGATCAGGGAAGAATCAAGGACTGAGCAAACATTAAAAGGGAAAGTCTCTCCCACCGAACCTGAGTAACAGAACTAAAGAGAAAAACAAGAGGTCTGTTACAAATGAGGAAAAATAAAGGGAAGACTACAGACAATTTCAAGTGTACCAAAGAGAAAACTACTGAAAAATCAGACCCTGGTGCCCAAACAATGGAAGTTACCAACAACTGACCCCAGAATATGACAGGGATTAGGGAATGGATGAAAAGAGTGAATAAGACTCAAGAAAGATAAGATGTAACACTGAAAGAACTTGTAACAGAGATATTGGCAATAAAAAATTATATCCAGGAAATAAATAATAAGATAACAAGCATGGAAAGCAGAATTAATCTAGCTCAAGAAAGAATCTCAGTACTTGAAGACCAGAACATGGAATTAAACTGATCTGTAAAAAAACATAGAAAGAAGACTCAGAAAGAAAGAACAAAGGCTACAAGAGATGTGCAATCAAGTCAAGAGGCCAAACCTATGCCTGACTGGTATCCTTGAAGAAGACAGGGAAATGGAGGACAACTTGGAGCAAGTATTCCAGGAGGCAATCTAAGAAAACTTTCCCCATCTCACCAGAGATGTGACTAGCTGAGCACAAGAGATACAGACAACCCCTACAAGACATCAAATGAGAAGACCAACCCCTAGACACATAGTAATTCACCTAAACAAAGTAGGTACAAAAGAAAAAATTCTAAAGGCAGCAAGAGAGAAAGCTCAGACTACCTATCAGGGAAAACCAATCAGAATAACAACAGATCAATGGGTAGAAACATACAAGCAAGACAGAACTGGAGTCCTATATTCAAAGTACTCAAAGATAAACAATTTCAAAAAAAAATTTCCTAATCAGCCAAGCTTACCTTCATCAGTGATGGAGAATTAAAATCCTCCCCAGACATCCAATCCCTGAGAGATTATGCAGCTTCCAGACCAGTTCTACAAGTGACACTTAAAAAGGTATTAAGCACAGAAGAAAGAAAGAAAAAAAATGACCATACACTTCCCAAGAGAAGTAGAGCACAGAATCAACATAGAATACATCACAACAGAAACTAGAATACACACACATGCATCAACCCCAAAGTCAAGAGAAAACAAACAAACAAAGAAAAGGCTTTATAAGAACCTCATGGCAGGGATAAACAATCACATTTCAATAATCAGCCTGAATGTGAGTGGACTAAATACACCACTGAAAAGACACAGAATGGCAAACTAGATAAGAAACCATGACCCGATTATTTGCTACATCCAGGAAACTCATCTCAACACCAGGAATGTACACAGACTCAAAGTTAAAGGATGGAAAATGAGTTCTAGGCAAATGGATTGCAAAACAAGTCAGGAGTTGTGATCTTAATATCAGACAAAACAACCTTTTAGCTATCAAAAATTTAAAAAGACGCAAAAGGACTCTACATAATGATAAAGGTTCAATCCATCAACAAGAACTATCAATCCTAAACATATATACATCCAACATAGGAGTACCAGCATTTATAAAGCAACTACTAAGAAAACTAAAAAAAGATATTGACTCTAACAGTATTATAGCATGGGACTTGAATATCCCACTAACAGCCCTAGATAGATCATCAAGGCAAAAAATCAACAAGGAGATCCAGAACCTAAATTTGACACCTGACCAAAGAACTTAACAAATAACTACATATTATTCCACCCAACAATGATAGATTATACATTCTAATCATCATCACATGGAACATACTTCAATGTAGATTACTGGCCATAAATCAAGCATAAAAAAATTCCATAAGGATGAAACCTTGCTATGCACATTCTCAGACAACAGTGGAATATAAATAAATATCAACACCAACAAAATTTCCCCAAAGCCCACAAAGACATGGGCACTAAACAGCATAATGCTGAATAACTACTGGGTCAACACTGAAATCAAAGCAGAAATTGAAAAATTCCTGGAAACATATGAAAATAAAGAAACATCTTACCAAAACCTCTGGGATGCCATGAAAACAGTTCTATGAGGGGAATATGAGCACACATCAAGAAAATGGAAAGATCTCAAGTTAAGAGCCTAACAAATCATCTAAGGGAGCTGGAAAGAGAAGACCACCAAATGTCCATCTTTAACAGACGCATCCAAATCACCAGAATAAGCACCCAAATATGGGACATAGAAGACAAAAATATCACAGAAAACATCAATAAAACAAAAATCTGGTTTTTTGAATGAATTAACAGGATTGGTGGAACCCTAGTCAGAATGACCAAGAAAAAGAGAGAAAAAACCCAAATAAACACAATCAGAAATACAAATGATCAAATCACAACTGACCTGGGAGAAATACAAAAGACTATCAGAGATTACTATATACACCTATATGGAAACAAATTTGATAACCTGAATGAAATGGAGGATTTTCTGACATCACACAACCTCCCGGTTGAAACAAAAAGACATTGGGACACTAAATAGATCAATAACAGCCCAGGAAATTGACTCTGTCATACAAAAACTACCTACAAAAAAAAAAGAAAAAAAAGAAAAAAAACAAAACAAAACCCTGGATCGGATGGCTTTTCAGCAGAATTCTACTGATGAGCTTCTGCAAAGTCAAAGAAACCATCAAGAGAGCAGGGAGACAGCCCACAGAATAGAAAAGAAAAAATATTTGCCAGCTGTATATCTGACAAAGGCCTTTTATCTAGGATCTACAAGGAAGTGGAACACACTGAAAAGAAAAAAAACAAACAAACAACACCATTAAAAAGTTGGCAAAAGACATGAATAGACACTTCTAAAAAGAAGAAATATGGGTAGCCAACAGACACATGATAAAATCTCATCCTCACTTTTCATCAGAGAAATGCAGATCAAAACCACACTGAGGTACCACCTAATCCCAGTCAGAATGGCATCATTAATAAAACAAACAACAACAGATGCTGGCAAGGATGCAGAAAAAAAGGATTGCTTCTATACTGCTGGTGGGAATGCAAACTAGTGCAACCCTTTGGAAGACAGTGTGGTGATTTCTGAAAGAACTAGAAATTGACCCTCTATATTAGCCAGCAATTCCCCTTTTGGGACTGTACCTGGAGGAACCCAATCATTCTACAAACAAGATACCTGCATATATATGTTTCAGCTCTATTCACAATAGCAAAAACATGGAACTAACCATTCTGCCCATTGAAGTTGGGATGGCTTTAAAAAAATGTGGTACATTTTCACAATGGAATATTACGCAGTCGTAAAGGAAGGACAAACCTATGAACTTTGCAGCAACTTGGATTTAAAGTGATCTATCACCAAAACAAAGAATAGATAATCATATGTTCTCACTCATAATTGGACCCTGAACAATTATAAAACTGTAAGAAAAGAACTGGCAGTAGTGGGAAACTGTCAGGGGAGGGGATGATGGGATTGGCAGTTGAGGGAAACTGCTAGGGGAGGGAGGAGCACACCTCATCAACAAGGATAACTCTATAATCAACATTTGTATACCTAACCCTGAATTGTATCCCACATAATTGTGGGACACACAAAAAAAACCTCACACATCATTACAGAGTCAAATGATGGAAGTACAACTTATTTAACTGTACTCATTCTCATATATATGAACTAGAGGAGACCCTCCAAAGTAACAGTATCTATTTATTGAAAAACTGTATATTTATTCTTACATGTTCAAATTTCAGTCACCTTCAAAGTACTCTCAGTTTGAGGTGACACATCTATCAGAATGCTTTTTCCACTACATAAAACAGTTTTTGAACTCATCAATTGTGATGCCTTTTAGTGCTTCTGCTGTTTTTTGTTTCACCTCTTCCCCAAGGGCAAAACGTTTCTTTGTGAGAACTTTTTCATTTGGAGAAACAACAACAACAAAAAGTCACTGGGAGTGAGACTGTGTGAAAAGGTACAGTGGGGGCATGAGATTCATGCCATTTTTGGCCAAAATCTGCTGAACACAAAGCATGGTATAGGCAGTTGCACTTGTAAATCTCCCATCATGAAATGGGTAAATGCATTGAAAGAATCTCAAAAACAAACAAACAAAAAAAACCACAAAAAATCCCCCAAAACTTAAGCTGAATTCAGCCTCTCAAAACACTAGCTAATATACTGATACTAATAAGTTCTTAGAACACTTAACCAGTGGGGGAAGCCTATACTTCAAGGGACCTGCTTTCCTCCCCAAAATCAAAAGATATTTCAGGTGTCTTGGGGTCTTCCTCATGTGTGTGTGTGTTTGTGTATGTTTATGCATACATATATATATAAAACTTTTCTTTTTTTCTCTTTCTTTTATTTATTTATTTTTCTTTCAAAAGCCCATTACTTCACCAGTACTTTAAGTGCTCCTAATTCGATATTGGCAAGGACTATGAACTTCCCATTATCTGTGTTTTATTTTATCAATCTTTTTCTTTAACTTGCTTTTTCTCAAAATAATTTAACATGCTTGACTTACTTACATTTAAAAATAAAGCAAAACAAAGCAATCACCCTTAAATAACTATACCCCTCCTCTGGATGCTCTGACATCTCTCCCCTTCTAGAAACAATCAGAACCCTTGACAGTGTGGGCTACCCTTGCTTTCTCCAGTTTTTACCTCATACTCTTTGCAATCTGTCACTTAATTGAAAGTACTAAGATCACTCCATATAATTGTAACTTACAATAAATTTGAAGTATATTGATATAATCATATGAGAATCTGAAGTGAGGTACTACCCAGCATTAGCACTTGAAAATTAAGTATTAGATAAGGGCATAGAACACTCTTAAAATCCTCGAACACATGGATATTATGAAAGGTCTGGAGTTTAAGATTAGAAAGGATCTGAAGTGGAAGATTTATTCAAAGAGAATTACCACCTCAATTGATTAACACTCTCTGTCTCCACCCAAAAGAGAAGGAAGTTTCCTACTTCTTTGCCTCAAATCAAGGGAGACAAAGTTGAAAAAGGCTTTTAGAAAGTTTGATGTGTATGTCCACAGTAGTTGGAAATGAGTTTGATTTTCCTAATAAATCTAAAGAGGTAGAGAATGGTCTTTGGCTGAGAGAGTTAACAGTTTTGCACTATTAGATATTATTGGGAAAATGGGTGCATGGAAGAGAGAGAGAGAAGAAAAAAGAGAGAAAAACCAGACATCAGTAAAGAGAAGCTAAAGGTATCATCAAATTCTTAAGTAAACTGGAGTACAAGATTGGATGGGCACGAATTAATTGACTTGGGGGAACTTATTTGGGACATGGGCTTTAACACCCTGGCAAGTATTGCATAGAACAAAGAAAATTCATGACTAGGGTAGTTTTTAGAAGAATGTAGTAAGAGAAGTCTAACATAAAGTAAAAGTAAGATGCCTATATTGCAATGCTAAATAGTAGGGAAAAAGAAGATGGTTTAGAAATATGGACAATTTGAAATAGCTATAGTAGACAAGTCACTATAGGATTATTGTCCACAAAAAACCCCATAAGACACAACTCTTACCAGAACCATCAAAAAATGCTGGTGAGAAAAGTACCTGCAATTATCACTAAGTTCAATAGTTGCTTTCATAGGCAGGTCAAGTCTGCCAGTAGGAGAGTCAGTCACAGAACTAGAAATCGGCTTATTAATTGGCCTAACGTGGATGACAAGTCCAAAACAATAGATGTTAGTAGCAGCATTTAACCATCAGAAGACAGAAGACTGTAGAGATGGTTAACAGAAAACAACGTGCCTAGGGACAAATCGTAGAAGGGACTGACATGGGATTCTACTTAGCATCTGCAATAGAAGTCAGTAAAGGAGAAGTAATAGATTGAGAACAATAGTCCCAATGATAAAGACACAATTTCTTCTTCAGTTTTCAAATCTGAGCCAATTTTGAAGTCTATATTCCATTGACAAAGGAGTTACCTAGGTGTACAGAAAGAAAAGTCCATAGCAAATACATGCTACAAAGATCTCCCTAGTACTTCCCCAATGGAACCTATGGACATTCATTTGATTGATTGAACACTGGGAAAAAGGAATACCACAACATTTAGAGGACAATTTGACCCAGTTTTTGGGTACTGGAATTGGACTATTTCTACCCAATACAGGACTTCTCTAACGGGCAACCCATGTTCTGGGGCTCTTGCAGCAAAGGTAGTATTTTACTGATACTTCACTTCAGTCTTCAACTTTTTCTACACAATCCCACTTTTTCTCTCAAGTGTTAGACTTGCACTGTGGTCTGAAGAATCTCCCTGACTACTCTAAATTTTTACAGGAATTTTCTCCAATAAATCTCTTACACTTCTAATTATATTTTGGCATCTGATTCCTGGAGTACTTGAATGGAAACAGTATCCATAATTTGGCCTAAAAGGCACATGACAGTTTAAACTTTTCCTTCATTGCACTAGTCTTGCTAAGTACAATTTTTTCCCTTTTGATATCAAAGAATACTGAGTTATTTTAAATTTTTTTTACAAAGCCATGTGCTATAGCATTACTGATCTTTGCACATTTTCTTTTCTGCTTGGAATCCCTTTCCTCCTCACCTCCTTACTTTTACTTAGTTACTGTGACTTTCAGAATGGGCTAAATAATTCAGAGGGCTCAGTACAAAGTAAAAACATGGTCTTTGTGCAAAATGATTACGAATTTCAAGACAACTGTAGCATAGCATTAAACCAAGTCTAGTTAAGTTCAGGATCCTGTGTAGTTACATAGGTAACATGCCATGAAACTTGCTCTGCCTATATTTTTTTGTGACTGAGGTATAATGATATTGTCTCAGAAAAGTCTTGGCTGGTCCCCTGTATAACAGTAGTCTGCATACTTGATGACTCATTTCTTATTGAATGACAATCAAAATTTATACTTTAACTGTCTTTGTGTACCCTTAAATATATCAAAGTAGTCAAATAAAATTCATACAGTGTTTAAATAAACGTTCTTTGTAATACAAAGTTTACATTTAAAAAATTCACATAGAATTTTATTTACATTTTTTATTTTTTGAGTCAGCATTTCACTTTGTTGCCCAGGCTGGAGTGCTGTGGCACCATCATGGCTCACTGAAACCTTGACCTCCTGGGCTGAGGTGAATCTTCTTCTTTAGCCTCCTGAGTAGCTGGGACTACAAGCGCATGCCACAAAACTGGGCTAATTTTTAAATTTTTTCTAGAGATGAGATCTCATTATTTGGCCAGGCTGGTCTTGAACTCCTGAACTCAAGCCATCCTCCTGCCTCAGTCTCCCAAAGTGTTAGGATTACAGGGGTGAGCTGTGGCACCCAGCTTAAAAATCTGATTTAGCTAAACAACCTAATACTGCTTTTTTTTCCCCCCTCAGTCTTTTCTCATCAGGTATTGCTGAGTAACTTGTCCAATTACTATTCACCCCATCCTCGTGAACTAGTTCTCACTAGCTTTAAGAACACATACAAATTGGGTGTGGCCCTTGTATTCTCAATGTGCCCTTTCATTCCAAGGTGCTGAACTGCACCAGTTTAAATAGTAATTTTAATTACTTTGCACTGTATTCCTGATAAATGTCTACTGAGATTGATTGCACCCTTCACCTTTGCTGTGGCATTCTATCAATCTCAAAAGCTCTTATTGTTAATAAAATGCAAAGTAATTAGTGTATTGTTTGGTCGATATTGCTCTCTTACATCCAGTGACAAAACAGAAAATAAAATTGACCTTCCTTGGGTTTTTATGTGTGTTCACATACATTTTAAGATTTTGGAACCACTAACATTAGTCTCCAGAATACTAGCAGATTATTAAATATGTTTTCTGTTTGTTTTGATGGAAATGTTTACCTTAATTAAGCATCTTTTAAAAGCATTTTAAATTATAAAATGATAGGTTTTATTGTGATAAACATGATACGTAGAGAAGTGCAAATAAGATGAAGTGTATAAATCAATCATAATTGCATCCTATAGCTATAACCACAGCTATACATTTTTTCTATAACTATAAGCCTATAATCTAGTTTGAAGTTGGGTTTCTTTACTTCAAGACATAGAAAATACTGAATAATATGGGTTCAAATCTCATCTTTCTTTACCCTCTGAAAATCCATGGTCTCCTCCATGGTTTCTGGAAATTTCCAGTCACCTCTGGTTCCAGGCTTATCTTTCCACTTAATTCATACTGGTTAATGCTTTGCTGGATAATCTAACCATATTAGTTCTCAAATAGTATAAGATTAATAATGACTATAAATGATGTTTAGCATTTTAGTATGCTTATTTGCCATTCATATATCCTCTTTGCCAAAATGTCTGAACTAATCTTTTGCTCTTTTTACTGGGTCATCTTTTTCTTTTTGATTTTTGAAAGCTCTTATACATGGGCACAAATCTTTTATTAGCTGCATTTCACAAACATTTTATTTTACTCAGTCTATTGTTAGTCTCATTATTTTAACAGTATCATTTGAGAATAGATATTTTTAATTTTGACGTGTCATTTGAAATATATATATGTATATATACACACACACACACATACATACAGTATACATATTTTCTTTTGTGCTCTCTTATCTAAGCAATTTTTACCAAACACAGGGTTACAAATATTTTCTCTTGTGCTTTTCTCTATGGTTTTAGACATTTAGGTTTAAGTTCTATGTTAAATTCTGTGTTGTGGTAACCTCTTTAAATTTTTCTGTTTCTTTCCTTATTTTGTGTGTGTGTGTGTGTGTGTGTGTGTGTGTGTGTGTGTGTGTGTGTGTGTGTGTTGGAGTCCCACTCTGTCACCCAGACTGGAGTGCAGTGGCCGCTCCCGGCCACTGCAGCCTCGACCTGTTGGGCTCTGGCGATCATTCCGCCTCAGCCCTTCCAAGTAGCTGGAACTACAGGTATGCGCTACCAGGCCCGGCTAATTTTTGATTTACTGTAGATATGAGGTCTCGCCAAATTGCCCAGGCGGGTCTCAAACCCGCGGGCTCAGGCAATCCACTCACCTCGGTCTCCCAAAGCGCTGGGATTACAGGTTGAGCCACCAAGTCCGGCATCTCTTTCTTTCTTTCTCTCTTTCTTTCCTTCCTTCCTTCCTTGTTTTTCCTTCTTTCTTTTCTTCCTTCCTTCCTTCCTTCCTTCCTTCCTTCCTTCCTTCCTTCCTTCCTTCTTTCTTTCTTTCTTTTTCTCCTCCTCCTCCTCCTCCTTCTCCATGAATTTTAAAATGAGCTTATCATTTTCTGCAAAAATTCCAGTGGGATTTTAATTGAGAGGCATAAATTCTATAGGTCAATTGGGTAGAATTGACATTTTAATGATAGTCTTTCTACATATGTACATGAAATACTTTACTTAGGTTCTCTTTCATTTCTCTTATTCTAATTTTTCTAGTTTCAGCATATGGGGCTTGCAAATCCTCAGTTAGATATATCCCCACATATTTCATATTTATTGATGCTATGTAAATAATAATTTTTAATTTTGATTTTTCATAGGTTGTTTTCAGTTGACAAGACTATAGTTGATTCTATATATTCAACTTGTACATATTCTTCAACCTTACTAAATTCACCTGTTGTTTCTAGCAGCTTTATTGTAGATTTCTTATAAATTTTTACACAAGTAATATGGTCATCTGTAAAAACAAAACAAAATTAATAACAGCAGCAACAACAATAAAAGTGTTTTATTTTCTCTTTTTAATCTAAATTCTTTTCATTTCTTTATTATCATTGAGCTGGATAGAACTGTCCATATATTGTCACGTAGAAGTGGTGAAGGCAGTCATCTTTGTCTTGTTCCTTATCTTATAAAGAAAACATTTAGTCTTTCATCATTAATTATGATGCTAGATGTAGATTTTTGTTGATGTCTTTTATAAAGTTAAGCAAGTTCTATTCTAAATTCATTATCATTCTTTGTATTGTATTTTGTCAATGCCTTTTCTGTATCTATTGAGATGATAATATAGTTTTCTTTTTGTGTGTGTTCCTTGCCATGGTAAATTATAATTTTCAAATATGAACACAACCTTGCATTCCTAGGATAAACTCAAATTAGTCATGATCTTTTATTTATTTTATACATTTTAAAATTCTAGTTGCTAAAATTTTGTTTAGAATTTTTGTATCTATGTTCATGAGAAATATGTTGTTCTATAGTACTTTGTTTTGATTTTTTAAAAAATGTATCAGCTTTGGTTTTGGAATCAGAACAATGCCAGCCTCATAGAATGAACAAGAAAGGATTTGCTTCTTTTTAATATTCTGAAAAAGTTTGTGAAAAAAAATATTTTTTTTCTTAAATGTTTAGTAGAATTTAAAAGTGAAGCCATCTGGTCCTGGAAACTCTTTCATGGTAGCACGCTGGACCAATCATAGAGCTCATTTTGTTTCTCTTCTTTCAAGTTTTACTGTTTTTCATCGTCTGATGCCTAACAATTTGAAAACCATAATTGTATATCTAGCCTTTTAGTTGTGTTTAGGAGAAAGGTATTCCAGTCTTTTTTACTTCATCTTCATCAGAAACAAAAATCCTCTATTGATTTCTTAATAATTATTTTTAAAATTTTTTATTTATAGATTTTTAATTTCCTTCGTGTATCTTTTCCAAAATATGAACGTACTGAATTTGAGAACTGTTATTTCTAATTTGATATTAGAAATTTGATATTGTGATGGTAGTTGTTGTCATTGTTGTAGCATGGTTTTGGATTTTGGCTTGGGAATTTAATCTAATTCATTCAACCTAAGATGAGGATGTTGACTTATGATCTCTATTCTCAAACAAGCAAAAAAGGTGGATTTAAAAATTATCTCATTCATCATACAAATTATTCTTTTGCTATTTTATTCTCAGATTTTAATCAAATGGCAAGTTAGTGTAAAAATTAATTACTTCAGTAATTTATCTACCTTGGAGAAAAGTGACCTTTGAAACTAGATCTTTGAAGTTATCAAAGGTTTACTTCAGGGCAAATTAAGCTCTGCATCATGTTTTCTATATGTTTCATGAAGCTCTTAAACTAAGAGTCCGTTTTATTATTATTCTTTCCTTTTTGCTTGACCTAACCACCAGATGCAAGCTGGCACTGACCTGTGCTCATCTAGTTCCCTTCCACACTATGGATGTTCTCTTGGCTACAACCACAACATCAACCTTGAAGTATCTTTTGCTACTGCTTTCAATTTTGACTGATCCTCGGCAGTGAGAGTGATAAATTTGTCATTTCTCTCTACCTAACCCATTTACTTTGCCTGAAGTCTGTTTTTCCCTAATAGTATGGAAACTAATGGGTTGTACCATTATAGGTGCCATTCTTACTCAGGATGTAAGTTTGTAAAACACATGTCAAGCCTTCCCATCTGCTGTGCATTCAGAGGACATTTTTAGTCAGTTATGGCACTCAGATTATAGACTTCTGTGCCAGAGATTTCTCAGAAATCTGGGACCAGGATGGAAACTTAAATGATTGCATTTGCATTCCCATGTTCTACCTAAACATTTGTATGACTTTTAAGAATAACATTTGTATATTTTTAATGTACATTTTCTAAATAGCAGACATTTAAAAAATAGATATGTTTTAATTTCATCCACACAATAAAAACTTCTATAAAAACATGGAAGGAATTTGTAAATCACATTTTACCTATATGAAAACTTCCACGTAGAGAAATGTATAAGTGATCCAAGATGGTACAATTTATAAGAAAACAAACCATGTCTAAAAGTAAGTCCACTGTGTACTTCTACTTCTCATGGAAAATGATAGAAATTGATGATTTTTAGAGAGTTTTTATAAATTATTAGTCTATGTTTAGGCTGTTTTCAGGATTATAGATAGCTAAAATTTGTAAAAAGTTTAGAAAAGTATCATTATTCCTGGAATTACATTATTCAAAATCATTAGCCGTATGCTACCTTGTTCAATAGGAAAGAGAGTTTGTTAGATTGTAAGCTATTATCTCTGGGATTCAAATCGTCCCTTTATGTTCTGCTTCATAATACAGGAGCTATATTTCTGTAAACTACATTTTTTTTTTATTTCCCAGTTGGCTCCCTGTTACATTCTATCAATAGGGGTTCTAGGTAGAGGAAAATTGGAAAGCCAGTAATGACCTTTCCTCTTCATAGCAGCAGCTGGTTCCCTTCTTGTTCTTCCATTTAACATTCCCAGAATCAACCTCATTGTGTCCTCTTCAGAGGCAACAGCATCAACCAGGCAATGCCTCTCCTCGGTGGTCCAAATCCCAGCCCTGTGGTTCTTCTCTTCCAGGTTCCTGGGTTCTAATAGCATCAATTTCTTCCCTTTGTTCTCCCACTCCTGTGGGCACTAGCTGCTTTATGAAGTTACTATATCTTCATGACCTCAGTGTTCCTTTTTGTTTTTAAAAGTCTTTAAAGCTTGTTTAGCTGCTTTCTTTCTTTCTTTTTTTTTGGTGAGTCAGAGTCTCACTCTGTCGCCCAGACTGGTGTGTAGTGGCCGCTCCCGGCAACTGCAGCCTCGACCTGCTGGGCTCCGGCGATCCTTCCGACTCAGCCTTCCAAGTAGCTGGAACTACAGGCACGCGCTACCACGCCCGGCTGATTTTTTGTTTTATTGTGGAGATGAGGTCTTACCAAGTTGCCCAGGCAGTCTCGAACCTGCGGGCTCAGACAATCCACTCACCTCAGCCTCCCAAGGCGCGGGATTACAGGTTGAGCCACTGAGCCCGACAGCTGATTTCTTATATTAATGATTATGAATAGAATAACTGGTGTGTTTTGTTTTTTGTTTTTGTTTATTTACTTGTTTTTTTGTTTTTTGAGTTGGAGTCTCACTCTGTCGCCCAGACTGGAGTGCAGTGGCCGCTCCCGGCCACCGCAGCCTGGACCTGCTGGGCTCCGGCGATCCTTCCGCCTCAGCCTTCCGAGTAGCCGGAATTACAGGCGCGCGCCACCACACCCGGCTGATTTTTGATTTATGGTAGAGATGAGGTCTGGCTGCCCAGGCGGGTCTTGAATCCGCGGACTCAGGCAATCCACTCACCTCAGCCTCCCAAAGGCGCGGGATTACAGGCTGAGCCACCGAGCCTGGCCCTGGTGTGTTTTTTATGTGACTAGTCTCTGTATGATTGTTGGTATAGAGGAGAACATGAAGCTGAAAAACAGAAAAAAAGAGTTGGGTAGCATATTAATTAACTGATTCATAAAATGATGGAATTTTGCAGGATGAATCTCTTCTTATGCATTCAGGAACATATAAAGGTATCCTTAATTTTGTCATAACGTATTTGTTTTCAAGTCCTGATTTGTTGATTTTTAAATTAAAGGAAAATTTTAGTCTCTGTTTTTTGGGGGTTTTTTGTTGAAAAGTTAACATTTTTCTACTTCTATTTACTTCTAAATTTTATGACTTAGTAAGATGGAAAATTATTAACAGAAGAATAAGTTTTTATGATCTTTTTTCCCCTGTTGAAATAAGAGTTCCAGTGTAGAAGAGGTGAAGTTGTATTGTACAAAAAAGATCTCTTCTTTCCCATGTTTCTTGTCTCTAGTGTGTGGCATCGTGACTGAGGCTCTCCAGAACTGACACATCTGCAGGCACACTTTGAACAAGGGAGCAAGAATTACATGCAATTCCTCAAATAAAAGGTGGTGGCAGTGGTGAATCTATTTCTAAAGGGGCCAATGTAGCAAATTAATGGACTGGAAAGTTCTAAACTTGTGGTGTAGTGGCACTGTTGGTAATGTCTTCAGAGTCAGTTTCATGGAGTAATTTGGTGTTTTTCCTTCCCAATATTCTGTGAGCTACCCAATATTCTTGTAATGCGTTCTTCTTTTTCTATTGGACAAGAGGATTCATTATACAAATTAATTTCTATTGCATGCAACTAAGAGATATTAGTGATATATTCAATTTGGGGCTGTCACCAAGATAACAGATGAAAATAAAAATAAAAATAGCCAATACATGTATATGTATATATAAATAATAACACATAAATAGTAATAGTATATGTAATATACTATACATAATATATGCAGTATCTGTATATATATACATTTATATACATATACATATATATTCAAATGAACATATACACATGTGTGCACATGCATGCACACACACATATGCATTCATAAACACACACACAAATTGTGAGTTAACTAGGGTCAAATATAATTATCTCATACATTTAACAGTTGCTACCTTTTAAAGAAAATTCTTTTTTTTTGAGTTGGTGTCTCACTCTGTCGCCCAAGCTGGAGTGCAGTGGCACATTCACAGCTACTGCAGCCTTGACCTTCTGGACTCAAGCGATCCTTCTGCCTCAGTCTTCCCAGTAGCTGGAACTACGGGCGTGCACTACAATGCTCAGCTTATTTTTTGATTTATTGTAGAGTTGAGGTCTCACCAAGTTGCCCAGGTTGGTCTTGAATCCCTGAGTTCAAGCAATCCTCTTGCGTAGGCCTCCCAAGGTGCTGAGATTATAGGCTTGATCCACTGGGCCCATATACTTTGTTTTTTAAAGATAAGGTATTTCTTTTCTATTCTGAATTTCCTTCCCCTTGGCATTTTTTTTCCAAGTTAACTTTAGGCTGAGGGCAGCATGGAGAAGATTAAGGAGTATCTACCAATGCAAATCTGTGATTTACAATTTAAGCAAAGCAAGTTTTTCTTAAATCTATAATCAAGACAATTTTTCTTTTTTAAATGAGACAACTCCTTCCTATTTTTCCTGACATAACAAGGGCATCATGTGCTGGAAGTCTGAGACTCCCCGTTGAAAACAGAATTTGATAGAATAAAAGCAGATGTAGGAGATGGGCATTCTGCCAAAGTAGAAATACCAGTCGGAATGCAAAATATTTTTCTACAAATCTGAAAATGCCAGAAAATTTGGGCTGTCATCAGCACTTTGTGAGCCTGTGCAATGCTAAGTAGAATTATGACAATTTTCAGTTACATTATAGTCTCAACTATAGCATAATAGGTTTGCTGTGACACTTCTAATATTAAATAGTGAGGAAGAGAAGTCCAACTACCTGCAGCGACTAAGTTTATAAGGCTGGGACAAATCCACATTCAAATGATTACTCTTATCCTCACCCTCCATCATCAGACCTTATTTCAGAATGCTGATTAACATTTAGACTGAAGAAAAACATTGCTATCATATAACTTCTCTGAATCTATCCAATCAACTTGATTAAACTTTGACTCCGTTGATGCCTTTCATTTTTCACATTCATCAACTCCCTCTTGTACTTAAAGCCTTTGCTATATAGCTTAGACGCTAGTGTTTACTTCTTTAACTGTACCCTTCCTGATATTTCATGTTTTATGGCATTTTTGCTTTTGTCTTTCTTTTTTACTTGTGGTGAAAATGTTTAACTACAACAATCAACAGTTTTCTCTTTTCCCACATCTATGGGTTGCACTGAAGGAATTCATGTATTCTTTAAGATTGGGGCCACTACTCGTCTCTCCTGTCAGTTGGGTTTTCAGTTTCTTCTGTAAAATTATTTTAATCTCTTCAGTGAATTATTTCCTATGAGCAACTGTTTTAAACTCTTTCCCTTCAGTTTCTAGCGACTAATCTTTCCTTTTATACAGCAGATTTCACTTAGTGAAAAAGTGCCCTCAGTAAACATGTCCTCAGGTTACAGGCCATCCATCCCTTCTTCATAACATCTGATCTCAATGAATAATTTCTTGCCTCAAATCCAAGGTCCACATGCTACCCATGCCTTAGATGCCATCTCCTTCTTCTATTAACTGTATGTTTACTTTCATATATCACCTACATTTTCTTCTCAGTTTCCTTTCAGTCTTTGTTTAAACAGCCCCAAGAATCTTTGATTATAAAATACCATTTCCACCTGACATCACTACCCCTAAGACCCTATCTCCCCCCTTCTTCTTGAATAAGTGACTTAAATGTGTGTTCCAGTCCCCTTTTACCTCACATTTATTGCTATATACTTTCTGAATTCTGTGTTCTACTTCTATCTACTCCCTGTGGCAACCTCTCTCCTTTTACTTTCTGCCTCTTTTAACTCTGCTGACCACTCCTTCTTTCTCAAAATTATCTCTTCTTTAATTTCTTTTATTTGTTGTCTCTTTGTGAACTACTTATTTTGTTTTTTTCCAAATTCTTCAGTGAGTTTTTTGTTTGTTTCCCAAATATTGCCTTCAGGTCTCTTCTTTTTCTTTGTCCACTTTTTTGGGGATAGGATACCAATGATCATGGCTCCAGTTACCAGCTCTAAGGTCTTGACATCTATATATATATTATATTTCTCCTCTGGATTCTTCTTAAACTCCTGTCTTATCTACCAACCTATTATCGTTATTTCTTGCAACTCGTAAAATACAGTGTGATACAAACACTCAGACTACCCCTAATCAACTCAGCCTCCTTTTTTCTGGATCTTTGTTTTTTTTTTATTGAGTTGGAGTCTCACTCTGTCGCCCAGACTGGAGTGCAGTGGCTGCTCCTGGCCACCGCAACATCGACCTGCTGGGCTCCGGCGATCCTTCCGCCTCAGCCTTCCAAGTAGATGGAATTATAGGCATGCGCTACCACGCCCAGTTGATTTTTTGATTTATTGTAGAGATGAGGTCTCGCTGCCCAGGCGGATCTTGGACCCGCGGGCTCAGGCAATCCACTCACCTCAGCCTCCCAAAGGCACCGGGATTACAGGCTGAGCCACCGAGCCCGGCTGTTTTCTGGATCTTAATAAAATGTCTCCACCACCAGTGAAGATACTTAAGTACTGAGTAAACTGACAGCCTGCTTTCTCTAATTCAGTATCTACTCCAATTTCCAATTCGTCTGTCAATGAGTTATTTTTTTAAATGTTTCCCAAATATTGCTTTTTTTCACTCCTAGATATTTTATCTAGCTACCCTAACTCCAATTTTTTTTTTTTTTTTGAGTTGGAGTCTCACTCTGTCGCCCAGACTGGAATGCAGTGGCCGCTCCCGGCCACCGCAGCCTCGACCTGCTGGGCTCCGGCGATCCTTCCACCTCAGCCTTCCACGTAGCCAGAATTACAGGCATGCGCTACCACACCCAGCTGATTTTTTATTTATTGTAGAAATGAGGTCTCGCTGCCCAGGTGGGTCTCGAACCCGCAGGCTCAGGCAATCCACTCACCTCAGCCTCCCAAAGGCGCGGGATTACAGGCTGAGCCACCAAGCCCGGTTTCTAACTCCAATTTTAAACCCTTTAATTTACTCTTTGCCTTATAGCCATGGTCATTTTTTAGAAATAAAAATCTGATTCTCAATCCTGCTTAAGAACATTTTTGGTGCTCCATTTTCTCAAGACAAACCATTAACTTATTAACCCAAAACAAAAAATGACTTAATATACATAACTCTTGCTTACATCTTCACCAAATTTATTTATTCAACAAATATGTATTAATTAATTAATTATTTCACAACTAGTTTTTCATTCATACAGTGAAAATGAACTGGCATCCATTACATTTCAGGCATTGTTATATGTACTGAGGTTATAGCACTGAAAAAATGTAGGCAAATATCCTACCTTCATGATGTTCATGAGGATGGGATGTGGACAGTGGCAGGAGCAGATGATAGGAAGATGAGAGTGGGGCTATTTTAGATTGGCTTGTCAGTTAAGTTAACTTTGAAAAGTAAGCATTTGTGCCTCTGTGTGATATATACTTGATGTGCTCAAGGAAAAGAGTGGAGGTCAATGTGGCCGAGTGTTTACCAGAGAGTTTAAGAATGGAAATGGCATAAGATGACCTTTTTTTTTTTTTTTTTTAGAATAACTACTCTGTTTGCAAGGTGGAAAATAGATACTAAAGGAGGAAAGAGTGGAGATAGACACCAGTGAAAATATAGTAACAGATGGTAGTTGATTTTTAATGCTTACTTTTTGCCAGAAATAGCTTCAGAGGACTGTACACTCCTACATGAATACACATAAACGTTTGCCATGTTGCAGTCATTGTGTAGTTCTCTGACTGGGTCATATTCTCTCTCACCTTTGAACTTTTTACATCTTGTCATCTGTCCTTGCATCATTTGCTTCTAACATTAACTCATCAATAGGATGCAGCATAGATACCTTCCCACAGTGCTAAAGTTTGGATAATATGTAATTCCTGTAAATTCTCAATTCTTAACTCTATTTTAACATGCATCTGGTTACTCATTTACTTTGCAATTTCTTCTACTAACTGAAGATTCTTGTTTGGTGTGATATTACCTGTATGTTATCACAGGGAGGAGTTGATATTTGAGTACGACAAGAAAGAGTCATTTTTGTAGAAAATTAGGAAATAAGAAAAGCAGTTAGAGACATAACAACTGCAAAGATTTTCAGGTCAAGTAGGAATTTGGTGTCTTTCAAGAGCAACAATGCGCCAGTGTGATTAACAGGTAATGAGGCAGATAAGAATGTGAGGCGAGGTGTTTACTGACCAAGAAATGCAGTTGTTTTTAAAAGTTTTGAATCCCTGTGTATTATGTATTTCCTTGCATTTTTATAAGGTATTTTATATTACAAAATGAATTTTCACGAATACTATTTCCATTTTCTTCAATTACTATTCTAGGAACATTCTTACACATATTTTTCCTCCTTCTACACTTGAAACTTCCCATATTCAGATCCATTCCCATCCATATACACCTTGTTTCTAGCCATGTTTCCTTTGAAAATAAATGCTTTCAAATTCTCCTATTTTAATTTGAAAATCAGTCTTATTACCTGACATCACCACTGAAATTTTATTTTGTTCAAAAAATCAATGTTTCTTGAAATCAGCAAGAGAAAACTTTCCATCTTTCATTTCAAAAGAAGAGTATAAGAATATACCTTATTTATCGCTGCCATTTCTCTATTTGTTCTGACACATAATTCAAAAACAGTGCCTTAAGATTCATTCAAAGTGCCAATTTCTTTTTCTACCCATCATTAATACCATTATTGTGATTATGCAGAAACATTTATCTAGGTCTCAATGAAATGAATTATGATAACATTTAGAATTTCTAGTTCCTTTATTCCATATAGTTGGATTGCCTTTTTAATTTTATTTTACACTCTATATATCCATAGATGTTGCACTTTTTATAACATATCTACTATTTGTTTCTATCTTCATCTATTTTATGAACTTTAGCTCCTCAATTTAGCTCTAATTTCCCAATGCATTGTGCTTTATCTGTCTTTTTACCCAGCCTAGAAACAATAATCAGTTTTAGAAAATACGTACTCTAAATCCTGCTTTAATTTTATTTTCAGTTAAGGAAGGACTGTGTCCATTCATTCAACAAACACATAACGAACATTCATTGTCTCTCAGGTACTATTTTAAATATAGGTATGATAGCAATAAAGCAAACAAAAACTCTGCTATCTGAAGCTTTAATTCTAGATAGGAAAAATAGATAATAAGAAAATACACGGCCGGGCTCGGTGGTTCAGCCTGTAATCCCACGCTTTGGGAGGCCGAGGTGAGTGAATTGCCTTAGCCTGCAGGTTCGAGACCCGCCTGGGCAATTTGGCGAAACCTCATCTCTACAACAAATCAAAAATTAGCCGGAGTGGTAGCGCGCGCCTGTAGTTCCAGCTACTTGGAAGGCTGAGGCGGAAGGATTGCCAGAACCCAGCAGGTCGAGGCTGCGGTGGCCGGGAGCGACCACTGCACTCCAGTCTGGGCGACCGAGTGAGACTCCGACTTAAAAAAAAAAAAAAAAAAGAAAGAAAGAAAATACATGATGGCAAGATGTGTTGCAGAGAGAAACAAAGTTGAATAAAGTGATAGAGGAAATTTACCTGTATTTAAAACAGAGGGTGGCGCCATGTGACCTTTCTGATAAAGGGACATTTGAACAGAGAACTTAAGAATACAAAGTGAGCTATACAGATCTTTGAGAAAAATATTCTTCTAGATGCAGATCATCAAATGCAAAAGCCATGAGAAAAAAACCATTTTCAGCTTTCATGAATATGAGCAAAGATGTCAATATGATTGGAGCAGATTGGGCAAAAATGATAGAGAGTAGGAAATGAATTCAGAGAGGTAACATGTCTTTTTTGATATTATATTATATAGTTTCTTCTTTGTTATTCCTAACTGGGCATCATCTTATAGTTCAAAATTTTCTTCTATTTTTGGTTTATTATCATTAAATTTTCATTATATTCACTGGTAAATAATGTTACTTTATTTCAATACTAGCAATAATCATTTTGTCTTATACTGATCATCTATCATGTTCTCCAAAATTAATATGTCTATCCTTCTAACCTTCCTATGTTTCTCCCAGAAGCTTATTTCATATAAAACATTTGTCTGATGAATTTATTCAGTGATTGAATAATTGACAGTTTCCCCAAGAAATTTCTTATATTTTTAATTTTTTTGGTTAGAAAATGTTTCCTTTGTTAAGTAATTAATTCCATTTTTGTATATGGAGAAATAATTTTTGAATTGCAAAAATACCAACATCCGTCATTAAAGAACCAAATCCGTCATATGCAAAATGGCATACACTTTTATGCCATTTCTTAAGACAGGTTAGTTCTGGAGTTACCTTTCAATACAAAAATCTAGGATTCAAAAGAATGTAGAGAGATATGGTGACTTCTACAGAAATGCACTGGTGCTGTGGAACAGATTTTCTATGAGTGACAACAATTTTTTAAAAAGTAGATAGATTTTTTTGTTTACATTTGAAAACTGAAGTCTCAACAGGTATGAAGCCCTGAATTCCAAGTTATAGAATGAATCATGTTTATTTAACAGTCTGTTAAAATTTAGAGATAGCATTTTGATTGTTTTCCCTCTAAACTTTTTTTACAATTCAGTTATTTCATCACTATATCGATCCAATAAAATAAGTGTTCTTTGTTTCTTCAGTTTTTGCCAAGCATACTACTGTTCACAGGTATTATAGACTCATGATCAAAATGAAGACTTGCTCAAAAGCCATAAAAATATTGTTCAAACAGCAATTGTATTTAAATATCCTCAAGCTGCAAACTGATTGTACAGTCATTTCAAACAATATATTTGCAGTAAAACAAAATACATACAAGCAGTTTCATGGAGGTATGATAAATTTGACTTTCAATAAAACAATTTAATGGAGCACTCAAAATTAGTAAATTTCCTAATACTATTGCCCAAAAGTTTACTGCAAAGGCCTAGAGTTTTAATTAGCTCATAAATAGTATTTAAATTTATAAAAATAATTTTGATAATCATTTCAGTTATAATAAATGTGGAATCGTTTCTAATCACCATCATTTAATAAAAATTAATATGGTGATTGTATTTTTAAATATTATATTTTTTCTGATATGAATATTACCACTGATTAAAAATAACTTGATAGTAAAAGTATTCTGAGTGATACCATAATAGTAGATACTTGACATTATGCATTTATTTAAACCCATAAAACTCTACAACACAAAGAGTGCGCCTTTAATTTATGCAAATTTAAAAATCCCTAGGAGGCTGGGGATTCCCAGCAAAGAATGCAGTCTGTGATGATAATAAGTTAACTGTATTACAGATGTATAAGGCAATCTCACCTAAGAAGGAGAAAATGGTGCTGACCTAACTTTGGAAATGAGTAACAACAAATAAATGATGCATAACAACTGTGTCCTAGTGGATAAAGTTTTTTTATTTTTATTTTTCGTGAGGGTAGAAGTTTACAAATTTGAATAGAACAAGTCTACAAAAGTATGGTGGGATCAAAATAAAAGACCAAATTCAGGACATAGAAGACAAAAAATAATACAAAAAATCAATGAAACAAAAAGCTGGTTCTTTGAAAGGATAAACGAGATGATGGTCCCCTAGCTAGACTTACCAAGAAAAAGAGAGAAAAAGCCCAAATAAACACAATCAGAAATGCAAAAGATCAAGTCACAACTGACCCCGAAGAAATACAAACGATTATTAGAGACTACTGTGTACTCTTGTATGGAAACAAATTTGAAATCCTAGAATAGAATAGACAGTTCTCAAAAGAAGGCATATGAGCAGCCAAAAGATATGTGAAAAAAATGCTCAGCCTAACTAATCATCAAAGAAATGCAAATTAAAACTATACTGAGATGGCCAGTCAGGATGGCTTTCATCAACAACTGAAAAAACAACAGATGCTGGAGAGGATGCGGTGAAAAGGGAACCCTTCTACCCTGTTGGTGGGAGTGTAAACTAGTACAACCTCTATGGAAAACAGAGTGGCAATTTCTAATATATCTAAATATCGACCTTCCATACGACTCTGAAATCCCTCTACTGGGAATATACCTGGAAGAATTCAAATCTCTCTCTAAAAAAGATACCTGCACATGTATGTTTATCACAGCATTGTTCACAGAAGCAAGAACATGGAACCAACCATGCTGCCCATCAAAAGGAGACTGGATTAAAAAAATGTGGTACATATACACAATGGAATATTACACAGCCATAAAGAAAAACAAAATCATGAACTTCCCAGCCACTTGGATGAACTTAGAGTCTAAAATACTGAGTGATCTTTCACAAAAACAAGTAACTGAGTGCCACATGTTCTCACTCATAAGCAGACCATCAACAATTGTCGTAATACTGTAAGAAAAAGATTGACAGTAGCAGAAAACTGCTGGGAGGGGGACGGGGAATCAGGATTGGCAGTAGTGAGAGTCTGCAGTGGTCGGGGGGAGGGGGCACACCTCATCAACAAGGGTACCCGCATAATGAACATTGGTATACTTAACCCTGAAATGTACCCCCCATCTTTAAAATAAAAAAAAAAAACTAAAAGTTAAAACAAAACAAAACAATTATATACAACAGCAGTTAAGAAGTGCTTCATAGCTAAGGAAGAGAGAATTGTACTTGGGGGAAAAAAAGTATGGTGGGAGCCAGGTTTCTTACTGTTAGCATGGAAGTTTACAGATAATCAAGAAAAAAAGATAAGAGTGATCAGCATGGTTATGGATGAGAGTCAGAGACAATACAAACTTATGTATCGCCTAATATAGATGCAGATGATTACATAATGAATGTCTATACATATGTGCATATACATTGATTAGTATATACACATTTATTTTTTTCTCTTAGCTGAGATAACCTAACAAAAGTGGCATATCATTATCAATGAGCACACTGAGAACCATATCATGTTTGTAATACCTTTCTCTATTAAAAAGAATCAGGACTCCTTGAAGAAATGGCTAATTTTAGGACTGGGCAAGAAAATATTCTATGTAAGCATGAAAACTACTGATCGTGATGCCAGAAAGTAGAGGAGTGCCCCCTCAAAAAACCAACCAAACAAACAAAATACCCATTGATGAGAATGTGCTAAAACCAAAAATGGACAAATTTGAGCAATGAAATAAATAGGTGTCTCTGATTCTAAACCCATTAAACAAATAGGATGATACACAAAAGTATAAAATAAAATCCATGAATCCATACTGATATAAAAAATTAGTTAATAAATATAAGAGAAGTGACAACTCTTTCTTACAGAATTACAAATAAATTTTGTAGAGACCTCATTCTGAAAGAGAAGAATAACTCTTCAGTCTTAAGTATGGACTTTGCATAGTAACTTCCTTCCAAGAAGCTGAATGTGGGAGGTGGAGGGGAGACATTAACTTAAGAGTGGGAAAACCTGGCTGGGCATGGTGGCTCAAGCCTGCAATTCCAGCACTTTGGGAACCTTGGTGAAGTGATTGCCTGGGTTCAGGTGTGAGAACAGCCTGGGCAACTTGGCAAGACCTTATCTCTACAGTAAATCAAAAAAGTTAGCCAGGTGTGGTAGGCCATGCCTGTAGTCTGGCTACTTGGAAGGCTGAGGCAGAAGGATCGCCTGAGCCTAGCAGGTCGATGCTGGGGTGCCCCTGAGTGTGCCACTGCACTGCAGCCTGGGCGATGCACTTCAACTCAAAACAAGACAAAACAAAACAAACAAAAAAAATGAAAAAAAAATACAAGAGTGGGGAAACCTGACAAACTCCAATTGCAAGTGATGAAGATCAACATCAAAAGTCATACATCATATTGATAGATGTGCTCTTAATATAATGTAATGAAAATGGCATTTTATCTCTGCGATCCTTTTCAAAATCTATAAATGTGCTCTAAGCATCAAAGCACATCTAAAAATTCCATTATAGTGACATCTTATATATCTGTCCAGAACTTCTTAAAATCATAAAGGTCATCAAAGGTACGGAAAGCCTCCCCCTCAAAAACATTGCCAAGAGTAACATAAAGAGACATGACAAGTAAATACAATACAGTCATTTGGGTGGGATCTTGGAACAACACACACACACACACACACACACACACACACACACACACGGTTAAAAATAAGAAAATATGATTTGACTATGTACTGTATTACAATGCATGATATTAATATTGCTTTGCTAAGTTTAACAAATAGATTAATGCAAGAAGTCAATAATAGAAGAAACTGTGTGGTTATGAGTATAACAAGGAGACTTTGTATTGTCTGCTAAATTTTTCTGTAAATCTAAAACTGTTCTAAATTTAAAAGACTATTAATAAAAACTAGATTGAGTAGTATTTGGAATATTCATTTAAATTTTTCTAATTCACATTTCACTGTACTGAGAGAGTTTATACAAATTTTTAAACTTTCTAACTTTTATATTTTAGTTGCTGTTAAAATACTTTGATTAAAGTAATTCTGTAAATGAAAAAGTTTAGAAAAACTTGTGCAGTATAATTAAGAACCTTTTTCTATCAAAAATATGAGTTTATATAGTATATATTCTTTTACCATTATAATAAATAATAAACCGTACACCAATATTATTAATAACATTCCAAACATTGTTAATACTGCAAGTGAATCTAAATAAAGTAATATCAAAGTAACTTAACTTCCATTATAAACACTTTTGTGGGGTCAGATCATTTAACTTTTGGGAAACTACATTATATTTATGCTATGTTATTAGTCTGTTTAATCATTAAGAAGTTTAATAAGCACATCTAAAAACTGGAAAGCAGTTTACCATTCTCCTTGGAAATAATTTAATAAAGTAGACTGTTTTTAAGTTGGAATATATTGAGCCCTGAAGCTTCTTGGTAAATACATTTAAATATAACTTTAGGGATTGGAAAAACATGTTGAAAACTCTTGCTTTTATTTCGAAGGTGGCTTGCTCTTTTATCTTTCTCACAATAAGAACTCCCCTCCCAACTCTGCTCCATCAAAAGTGTACAGACTAAATATGTACACTGTGAGGTTGCATGGACCTTAAACTCTAACAATGCAGAGTTGAAATTCTGGCTCATAAGAATTAATTCTGTGACCTTAGGCAAACGACTGAAGGTTAACTGTGCCTCAGGTTGCCCATCAATTAATTGGTGCTGATAATACTATCTGCCTGTCCAGAGATAAGGGATGTTGAGCTGTATCATGGAGTAAGTGCTTAGTGTATATTCATTATTAATGAATTATTAATGCCCTATGTTTTTAGATTTTTTAAAGTTAATTCTCATAAGTGCTGGTAATAGATTTTTCTCTCTTCTTTCTTCCTTGCCACATTTGTCTTTTATTTGTGCTTACATAAGTTATTACAGATAATACAAATTAGACAAATATCTGGGCCAGACACTGGTAAAAAGGAGATATATATATATCGAGTCTAAAAATCTAAGAATAAACATAGAGATTTGGGTTTAGAAAATTAAGAAAGGTGTCAAAACAGTTTAGTATCTTACTAAATCCTGTGTTGCTTAGTTTTGACTTACCCTTCTAGTCTCCTTGCAAGCCACATTTTTCTATACTATTTCACTTCAGCCAGCCATTCCTGCTGTACTCCTGGAATGCTAATTATACACATGCATGTGTATAAAATTTTGCTTAATTAATTCTTAATCAGTTTATGTGTAACATTCTTAAGAATGATTTTTCTGATATTTCTGATTAAGACAATTTTCTACTATACCCATTCATAATAGTCTATATCTCGCCTTTGTATATCATGCAACATTTTCACATTTAAATTACTTTGTGTGATTGATTAATATCCACCTTGCACACTATGAAGTCATCTTCAGGGTCAGGCACTCAGTCTTGTTTTGTGAACCACATGCCCCCTAATGTCAAAACACTTTCTAGCACTTAATAAACTCAATATCAATAATTGTAGAATAAATAAAAAGACAACTTGCCTCATTAAACTACAACAACCATAGAGCAAGGTGGAAAAAAGTAGTCTTTGTTGTTTTGTCTTTGTTATCCATATTCTTCTAGAGTAGAGTGAAATCAATTGTTTTCTGAGAAAGAAAAACACAATGTTACCTCTGCCACATACACATAGGCTCCATATTACCAATTCTTAGAACAAGTATTGAAAGATCAACTTTTCCTTTGACTCTTATAATTGATACTTAGATTAATCTAGAAGATTTATTTCAAGAGTAAAATATTACAGGAAGTAATTTCAAGGCAGCTGTTCTGCTATATATTTCTGGGTAAATATGTACACTTTCTGGGTACTTCAAAATTTAAATAGTACCCATTTAAACCCATTTCTCAAACACTGCATATGAAAGATATTCCAAAACAAGGGCTTTAGCATGTTAAAAAGAATCAGTTGATAGTCTTCTAACAACTTGTATTATATTATATTTTTAGGGATTTGCTCTTCAATGAAATTGCTTTTTAAAAGATTATACCATATGCATATCAATAAACATCTTTGAAATCTTTTAATAAGCAGCTTTGTCCTGAATAACATTAGAAGGTTTAGTCTTGGGAAATGCTATTGTAATTAAGATTGTTTTGAGTCAAAAAGAGTTCAAAGGAGATTAATTTTAAGCTTTGAAAACCCCATGACACTTAGTATAGTGGCATGCATTCTAAAGTTAATCCAATTATTTGATGACAATTCCAGCATTGAAGATTATTTCACTTAATTGTCTTCATTTTGCCTCTTTGGAGACTCTACTACCTACAATAAAGTGAGGATTTTTTTTCTAGAGACTTTCTCCTTGAAGTGAATTAGCTGGCCAACTATGTCTACTTTGATTGAATAATTAATAGGAAAATTATTTTCAATTAATTAATGAATTTTTGTGTGTATTTTAGAAAATTCACTTAGTAAACACAAATACATCCTTTATTAGTTAGATACTGATCCAACTTATGTTATGGTGACAAAATATGAGCAAAAAGGTATAAAATAAATTTCATCGGTTTAGTTTTTCTTTGATATTTAGTGAGAACTTTAGTATCTCTCTAGAAAAGTGGTTATCCATATGATGGTTCATTGTGTACCTCCACATCTATATTTCTTCCTGTGATTATAAGTTGGAGAAGAAATACTTAAGAAAATGGGCAAAAACAACTAAATGATTCAAGAGAAATGACAAACATCAATTCTGCTCATATTTAATGGTTCAGAGCAAGTTGTATAGTCATGTCTTACTTCATCAGTGGCAATGTATAATTCATTTATTTGCCTGGAAGTTGAAATAAATATAATATCAAGATACCAATGAATTTTGTCAATGTATGCCACATAATCTCAGTAATAAAAAGCAAAATTTGATTGCCTTTTCCTTCTCACTTTCAGTTTAGATGGACACTATGGAATGACTATTGTAACAATTTTTTGGATATGTTTTCCAGTCATAAGGTTGATAAAATCACCTGGCAATAAACATATTATCTCCTTTTATAAACATTACATTTATAAATTGAGCAGTTGATGATTACCTCTTGCATGTATATTTCTTATTTTTTGGCCAGTGCTTCTCTTTGTATCTATAAGAATCTTCTTGAGAAATAACTGCAGTAATTCTTTAATTTATTTTTATTTTTTTTCGAGTTGGAGTCTCACTCCTGCACCCAGGCTGGAGTGCAGTGGCATGCTCACGGCCACCACAGACCTGTGGGGCTAAGGCAATCCTTCTGCCTCAGCCTTCCAAGTAGCCAGAACTACAGGTGCCCGCTACCACGCCTGGCTAATTTTTGATTTATTATAGAGACGAGGTCTCACCAAGTTGCCCGGGTTGGTCTCTAACCTGCAGCCTTGGGCAATCCACTCACCTCGACCTCCCAAACTACTGGGGTTACAGACTGAGCCACCAAGCGTGGCAGTAGTAATTTTTAATGTGTGAACCTAGATTGTGGTTTGAGAATTTGTAATTTAAATTACCTTTAGAGAGTCTAAACAAAATTGTATGTGACACTTCAAGGAACACTGATCTAGTGGCATAAAGGAACACTGATCTCGTGACATAAAGGAATACTGATCTAGTGGCATAAAGTTCTTATGTGCTTACCTAGTTGAAAGTTAAATTCAGTTGTACTTTTTATTTTATCCCATATGACAGTTGGGGGTCTTAATTAAAAATAGGAACGAAGGCACCATAGCCATGTCAGCTGATTTTCCTGAAAGAGACTGAAAACAGAAGTAAAAAGAGCAGAGCATTTGGAGATTGACAGATCTGGACTTGAATTATACTTGTTCTACTAATTGGACATGTGAGACTGAGAAACATTTAAACTTCTTAAACTCACAATTTCCCTCATAGTTTAGCAGAAATGACAATTCCAAAAAAATGTGGTGAGAATTGAATGACTGATAATTTGAAAACGATTAGTACATGTTTATCACATATTTATTCATCATCTCATTGGACATTTATTGTGTGCAGTCAAAATAAATAAGTAAAAATCAGAACTCGAGAATTTGAAGCCCAAGTATAGATAAAGGTACATAAAAAAGTAGGTGTCAGTTAAATTAAATTATTAGATCATTACATACTATATAGGTAAAATAATTTATCTGATACTTCAGTGCTCAAGAGTGGATATGAGCATGGATTAAGTCCTAGCAATTTAATTTCATATTGCTAAATAGAGAAGAAAGGTTGCCAATATATGTTAAGAATATTTTTATCTTTTCTTAAAGACTGTAGTAAATCACTGAAATAATTTAAGCACAAATATATTATTATAATATTTCACTTTTATATAAAGCATTCTGAAAATATTAGATAGATTTTGTTTCACTTTGAGAGAAAAATTCTGAAGTCAAGAATTGTTAAAAGGTTACTGCAGTATTACATGCATAAAAAAGTAGGGGTGATTGAGAGAAGAAATATTGTTTAAGTAATATATAATATTGACATATAGAACTAAATTAACTGATTACAAGAATTTAGAAATAATACATATTCAAACTTTATTCCCAAATATTTTTTTCTTGGCAGGTGCATCTTTGATGTTAGCATTAACAAAGATCAAGAAAATCATGGAGAGCATAGTAGCATGAAGCAAAGATGGTGATACTTTGATATTTAAATATGTTAAGGTTGAAATTTGGTGTGACATTTGTATTATACCAATCCAATAGAACATTTATACATGTTATGGAGCTCACAGAGAAATTTAGATTAAAGACGGAGAGGGATGCCATCTTTAGTATAACATTATATGCTCATATGAGTTAGTCCATGGGTAGTGAGCAGAAATGGAAAGACAAAATGTTAAGGAGACAAATTTAACAGGCAAATTGTATATTAAAAGAGTAGAGGTGATGAAACATGAGTAAAGACTAATACTAAGACCAGGTAAATATACTGTGTGTTTACAGTGTTTTAGGTACTGTGCTAAGCCCTTTATATTAAATAGCTCTTTATTACAGACTTATAAATTAATATTATCTCATAACCATTTATTAAAAGGAAATTGAATCTTAGTAATATTAAGAAACTCCCTAGGGCAGCCCTCTGGGTCCCCTTCCCTCTCTGAGAGCTTTTTTCTCCTCTCAATTAATCCCACTTTCAAAGAAAGAAAGAAACTCCCTAAATATCACATATCTAATGTGAAAATTATCAGAATGAAAATGAATCATTTATTAATTTAAAAAAAAACCTCTAAAATTAGAGCTAGAGAAGGTCATGAATAGTGGTTTTTGTGCATGTCTGATAACAAAAACTATCATACAACACTCTGGAAAAACCACAACATTGTACAGAAGCCATTGCAACCTTACAAAAAAATTATGTCTGCAAATACATCTGCCTAGAAACTGCTCATTCAGCCCTAAACTGGGCCCACCCTTAATATTATTCTTTGTAGCCAAGGATAATTATCTCAAACCAATTATGGAATCCTTCTCATTTTTTTCCCTTTAAGACATTTATGTCAGACCCTGGCACCTTAAAACATCCATCAGAGACAAATATAAAACAGTCTAATGAATAATCCTAGGCAAGGAAGCAAGCTGACAATACTAAAGATATTTCTATTTTTATTTTAGCAATTATTTTTAAACCAACATTTTATTAACAACTTAACTCATGCAAACTAAGATATTTGAATTAATTACTACATATTTTATATAAACATTCATTTATCTAAGCCAATCTGAAGAGAATTCATAAAGGGATCTCTTATTGTCAATGCCAAATTTTATCATTAACCAAGTTGTACTTTTTTTAGACATCACATATAGCACAATGCATACACCTATGTATAAACACCCCTAAATACATAACACACAAATAAAGCTCTAGTGGTTTTTATTTTAGAACTTTAATCATGAGTAATACAAACTCAATGTTTATAAGAAACATTGGGAATCATATTATATTTTTGACCAAATAGGACCTGTTCACCTAGTTAAACTTCATTAGCTTTCTCTTGTAGGAAGAGCAGCTGCCATAGTTATGTTAACTTAATACCCAGAGGAACTCAAATCATTTTACAAAAAAAGGTACCTGCACATGCATGTCTTTTGCAACACTATTCACAATAGCAAAAACATGGAACTGACCAAGCTACCCATCAGAAGTGTACTGATATAAAAAAATGTGGTACATATACACAAAGGAATACGCAGCTATAAAGAACAACAAGGGCCATTGCCTTGCTAGAGTCTGGTGTGGCCATGTGCTCTTTGAGCCATGGCTGTTGCCATGCTTCCCTGGCTTTGGTCCCCCTCTCCCACCTTGGGGAGTTGAATCTTCTTTCTTCCTTCTCTTTCTCTCTCTAACTTACTTTTAAATAAACTTTTCTTTCTTTAAAAAAGAATGACAAAATCATGGACTTTGCAGAAACTTGGATATAATTTAGCGTCCATCATACTCAGTGACCTATCACAGAACCAAAGAACTGAGTAGCACATGTCCTCAACCACAAGTGGACCATGAACATTTATCATAATACCACATGAAAGAGATTGGCAGTAGCAGGTCACTGCCAGGGGAAGCAGGGGGAGCATAACACTAATAAGGGTGCCCGATCCCAAATCCAGCAATGTGAGAACCAATGGGAGGCTCAAACTCCACCTGCACAATGACCAATTATGTATTTATCCCTGAATTGTACTCCATTTCTTTAACATTAAAAAAAGGGGGAGGGGGAAGCAAATAGAGAGAAGCACTCTGAAAGAAGCAAAGCATAAGTAGAAAAATCAGAAAATTTGGAGACAAACAGATTTGGTAATCTGATAAAGGCTGTGAATCAAACTTTTAGATAAAGCAATTTAGTTTAAAAAATACTTTCCTTTGGTAACTGTCTATTCATATCTTTGGCCCACTTTGTAATGCACTGTTTGTTTTTTTCTTTTTTACACATTTAGAGTTCCTTGGAGATCTTAAATGTTAGGCCTTTCTCAGACATACAGTTGGCAAATATTTTTTCCCAGTCTGTGGGCTGTCTCCCCCCTCTCTTGATAGTTACTTTGACATTGCAGAAGTTTGTCAGTTTGATTAGGTTCCACTTGTCTATCCTCTTTCTTATGGCATGGGCACTTGGGGTTCTGATCAGAAATTGAATGCTAGTTCCAATTTCCATAAGGATGTCTCCTGTATTTTCTAAGGTTCTTATAGTTTGAGGTTTTATATTTAGGTCTTTGATCCATTTAGGATTGATTTTTGTGCATGGTGATAGATAGGGATCTTGTTTTAATCTTCTGCATGTGGTCAGTTTTCCCTGCACCATTTACTGAATAAGTTCTCCTCTCCCCCATCATTGGTGGTGGAGGCTATGTCAAAGATGAGTTGTTGAGAAATTGAGGTTTTGCTTCTGGAGTCTGTACCTGTTCCATTTGTCTATATGCCTGTTCTTGTACCAATATCAGGTTCTTTTGATTATTGTAGCTTTAAAGTCTGGGAGTGTGACACCACCTGCTTTGTGTTTTTTGCTTCAGATTGTTTTGGAAATTCGTGGTCTTTTATGTTTCCATATGAGTTCTGAATTGTCGTTTCTAGGTCTGAGAAGAATGCTATAGGTGAATTTTCTTTTTTTTTTTTGAGTTGGACTGTCGCCCAGACTGGAGTGCAGTGTGACCTGCTGGGCTCCGGCAATCCTTCCGCCTCAGCCATCCAAGTAGCCGGAATTACAGGCATGTGCTACCACGCCTGGCTGATTTTTTATTTATTGTAGAGATGAGGTCTCCCTGCCCAGGCGGGTCTCAAACCCGTGGGCCCAGGCCATCCACTCACCTCAGCCTCCCAAGGGCGTGGGATTACAGGCTGAGCCACTGAGTCGGCTTGCTATAGTTGATTTAATGGGTATTGTGTTAAATCTACAAAAAAATGCTCAGTCTCACTAGTCATCAAAGAAATGCAAATTAAAACTACACTGAGATACCACCTAACTCCAGTCAGGAGGGCTATCATCAACACTCCAAAAACAACAGATGCTGGAGAGAATGCAGCGAAAAGGGAACACTTCTACACTGTTGGTGGGAGTGTAAAACTAGTACAGCCTCTGTGGTAACCAGAGTGGCAATTCCTAAAATATCTAAAAATTGACTTTTCATATGACCCCATAATCCCCCTACTGGAAATATACCCAGAAGAACTCAAATCACTCTGTAAAAAAGATACTTGCACATGTATGTCTATCACAGCATTATTCACAGTAGCAAGAACATGGAGCCAACTCTGCTGCCCATTAAAAGAGGACTGTATACAAAAATGTGGTACATGTACACAATGAAATATTATGCAACCATAAAGAAGAACAAAATCATGAACTTCACAGCAACATGGATGGACTTAGAGTCTATAATACTGAGTGATCTTTCACAGAAACAAGGAACTGAGTACAACATGTTCTCACTCATAAGCAGACCATAAACAATTACTGTAATACTTTAAGAAAAGAATTGGCAGTAGCAGGAAACTGCCAGGATGGAGGGCAGGGAAGCAGGATTGGCAGTAGTGGGAATCAGCTTGGGGAAGGAGTGGCACACCTCATCACCAAGGGTACCTGCATAATGAACATTTGTATACCTACCCTGAATTGTACCCCACATCTTCAAAATAAAAAAAAAAACTGAAAGTTAAAAAAAAAAAGAATAAAAGGTAAAACTTAAAAAAAGTTTCCCTTTGTTTTTAGTTTTAAATGAGTTAAGAGTTAGGTTTTCAATGTTCACATTTCAGCAAAGACTAGTAAAATTGTATAAGAAAAACATAATCTCCAAATGACTTTTTTTGTTGTTGTTGTTGTCAGTAACATATCTATTTTTTGTTTGCCAATCTGGTTGGCTTGACTAGTCAATGTGGGCAGGGAAGCATTTTAACACTTTTATTTGACTTTTTCAGAGTGGCAGACTAAACAATTTTTTCCAGAAATGTGAAAAATATCATTTATTTTGTATCATTTTAATACGTCATGTTTTTAGAATTATCTCTGTTTTATCCAAGTGATGATTAGGTTGTCTAATTATTAGCATAAAGTTGGTAGAAAAAGCAATTTTTATTCTTGAAAAGGATGCCGTATATCATTGCTCTGAGATGGCTTTGACCTGAAAGCCTAACTTTTATAAACATCTATTTATTCCATTTTAGATTGTCATTTTTAAAATTAACTGTTTCATCACTCTAGGCAATTGTGAGCCAGGCAAACCTAAATTTACATTTTCAAAAGATATCTAGGTTGTTGATTGCCATTGAACTTCTGTAATTTTTAAGGCTAATAACTTAAAAGTCCTTTAAAACTTTTTTTCTTCTTCTTTTTATCTTGGGTGGATTGCTATAAGAGTGAGTTTTATCTCAACATCTGCAGAAGACTCAGCAGATTCAAAGTATACCAAAAAAAAAAAAAAAAAGAAGAAAAAGAAAAAGAAAGACAGAGTACTGAGAAAGTTCTATATGTTGATTTGATAGTTGCAGTTTTTCGTAGAGGGTTTTGCTAATAATCATTAGAGCACTCAGTTTTCTTTGATTTAATTTGCCCATCAGTTTAAAAATGTGTGCAAGAACCAGCGATAATATGCAGCTAACTGTAGTCCCAGAAAACTTGTATGTGATAATGTTTAAGAATCCCATTCCATTTCTTATTAATATCTTGAGAAGAAAGGAAATCTCCCCATAAATATGATAGGTGAATGTTAGGAGTTTGGGTCAGTGTTTTAGATGGTGATAGCTTCCCTAGTGGCTTTTAACTAGGTATTCTGCATCCAGCAGTCATAATGTTTATTTTTGGTCTTGGAAAATTATCAGAAATAAGAAAGGGAAAAGAGCCAAATCATTTACAGATACATATAAACAAACCAAAATTAGAATGCTCACAAATATTTTAACTCAGGTGTAAAGAGCAAACAAAATATTGAATTAGACTCACAGAAAGAACTTAAAATAATTTTATCAGAGAAGATATGTCTTACAGACAGAATATAAACTCTGCAGAAACAAGTCCTCAAACCAGAAAGACACTTGTCTTTATACTGAAAAAACAAACAAAAATTTCCCTAAAAGACAAAGAGCTTTTTTAAACCAACCCAAGAGGGCTGTAAGGTCCTCTGTTAAGACTGCCTTATCCAAATTAGATCCTGAATAAAATCAAGAGCTTCAAACAAAAAAAGAAAGAATTAGCCTGAGAGAATTCTCACCAGGGAATAAAAGGTGAATCATGAAAGCAGAAACCTCAAAGGGCTCAAATGTATATTGCACAATGGTCTCAAGAGTGACTGATTGTTTCCAAAAGTGATCTTTCTCTGGGTCTCACTTCTGGACAGTATTTATGTCAACTTAACAACAAACAGAGGGAGCCTCTAAAATAAAATGATGTTTATCCAGAAATATTCCATAATAAACCATGTGCATTTGCAGAGAGGTAAAGGAAGACAAAAGTTTTTTAAAGAAAAAATGAGGAGGATTACATAATTGCTTCGAGATAATTAACCTTGGTTACAAGATCAGTAACAAAGGTGGTTTCATTCTGGGGCTGGGTAAGTAGTTGCTGGGCAGATGTCTTTACAGAAGTATTTTTTGGTGTAAGGTTGTAAAGCCCTTTGTGAAACATTATGCTTTTTTCAGAGTTTTTTGTGATAGGTTTTGTTATTAGGTGTTTATACATGAGAATCGTCTTTTTTTTTTTTTTATAACAACGTTTATTAGAGAAAGAAGGAAGAAAAGAAAGAGTGACATGAATGACATACCAAAGCTGGCACGGGCAAAAGAAACCGCTGAAAATCTTCTTTTTATGGCCTCTTATAGATCTATTTGTCAAGTATTTTTTTCCCATAAACGACCTCTGAAGTTGAATCTGATTAAAAGGTACTTGAATTTAATCAGACACAGGAAGAATGTGCATCCAAGTTTATAAGTGTACACCATATTATAGAGAAGCTTAAATGAGAAAATTAGTACCTTGAACAGGAGAATAGAATACATAGCTCTTACAACTAGTAAAAGCATATGAAATTTCCTGGTTGTATGGAACCATTTAGACATGTCAAGAAGACCAAGACCAATCAAGTTGTACTGGAGAAGAATATTGTTTTTCTAAATCTTCTAGATTAATATTACATCAGGTCACAACAGAAGAGTCAGAACTGAGGTTAAAAGTTGCATGGCCTAATGGAAATATTGAAGGAGAGAGTTATGATTCCAAGACTTTTTAAGAGAAGAAAGAAGAAGAGTAGAAGGCAAGGATGCATGAACTACAAATCACTTCTTCTGAGACATGAATCTGTGAATTTTCAAGAAGAAAACTTTACCTTAAGACATGAAATTACCATTCTAAATTTGAAAACAAAAAATCGCTATAAACCTGAAACAAAAAAGATTAAATTAGATGGAGACTATAGAACAGAAAAAGGCTGCAAAAACTAAAAATCAAAACCTTTTGCAAATTTCTTTTTTTTTTTGTTTTTTTGAGTTGGAGTCTCGCTCTATCGCCCAGACTGGAGTGCAGTGGCCGCTCCGGGCCACCGCAGCCTCGACCTGCTGGGCTTTGGTGATCGTTCCACCTCAGCCTTCCAAGTAGCTGTAACTACAGGTGCGTGCTAATTTCTAAGAGCAGAGCAATATTTCAAGAAAACCTTGTTGTCCTAATATGGAAAACTAAGTATTTAGTTTTGTATCAGTATATTTTTAATATCAAAGCTTAATATTTAGAAAGATACAACCAATTCCCTTTAAATTATAGCCAACTTGATCACACACAAAATTCTTTCATAAAATTGTGCTTCACAAACCCTTTACCACCTGCATGGACCTTTGATTACATGCTTAGACTTTCTACTTTGTCTTATAATTTCTCTTTCTTAAATAATTAGTCATTTTGCTTTATGATATACTTTTCTCAAACAATATTCTTTTTCATACAAAATTATTTTTTTCTTTTTAATCTTTCTTACCAAAAATAGGGTCTTCATACCTATAATTTTCTTCACAACTCTCTCTTACTTACTGATTCCTTTCTATCTTGTTTCTTTTTATCTCTAAATTACTTTTTGAAATAACCTTTAAAGAATCTCCAAATTAGATAAAATTAGTATATTTTTCTCAGTGAAGAAATTTTTAGGTCTTTACTTTCTCACAATTTTTCTCATCACAACACATTTTCTTTTTTTGTATAGCTGTCTAATATATTAGATATCTAATATACAGTAGCTTATATATACTGATGCATAAGTATATGTGAGTATACATATAACTCTAGTAACCTTAAATTTTAACCATCTGTCATATATCAGTATCTTATAGATGGTAATTATTTTATAATTAAAAAAATAAGTTTTGTGACTGATGTAAGGACCTCATTAAAAGTTTACCAAACTTCCCCATGTTATAACTAGAAACATTCAATCCACAAACCAGGATTAAAAGTTGATATTTTCAGGCTATAGACAGCTTTTACCAAGATATTGGAATAAGACTGAATGTTATAATAAGACTCTTACCTCTATTAATGCCTACCTTCTCATTTGACAGAATAGTAGTCATTTGATTTATTCAGTTGGTTGCCTTATTCATTAATGTATTCTATTTATTTACTTATTCAATTTGTTGCTAGGTTCATGACTCAAAATTATTAAGCAAACTGGGATTGCCATGTAACATTAATTTTACCTTGTATTTTCTCATTTAAATTTTTTTATGTTACTTATTACGTTTTTGCAAAAGTACAACTTCTGACAGAATAATGTTGGCCAAGCACTTGGACATGATGGCAGACTACGAAAGAGACAAAAGTGAGCATTTTGATAGACTGCAGTACACTTAGCTTGAAATTCACTCCCTTCAAACGTCCTTAATTGTTCAAATGCGACTAAAAGGGTTTTGACATTGACTCTTAGTTGCCATTTACTTCCAACAATGTGGGACCAGAGCAGAAACTTGGGATAGGTCCATTCCTGCACTGAGAGGCATTCGACAACTAACTACAAGATGATTAATCAGTGATGCTGTCAAAGAAAGACCTTGATCAAAAGGGAGAAATGTGAAATATGTCAGAATCAAAATGAAGTCACTTATGTTAACAACAACAACAAAATCCCTGACAAACAGAGCCAGGGAAGACCATGAAGAGAGGGTTCTTATGCTTAAACACTTGATAACAAAGATTAACACAATATACTCTGCAAAAACAATACTCTTTCACAAAGCCAAACATAACATTACACATAAAAACATATTTCTGTAAGACATCTTAGCAGCAACTGCTTTGTCCTGCACCAGAATGGCATTTCCCTTGTTATTCATCCTTATTGCCAAGGATAATTATCTCAAAACAATTATGTAATCCTCCTCATATAAAAACACCTTTTTTCTTCCTTTACCTCCTTGAATATGCACATAGTTTACTATGGCATGTGTATTCCCATTACCATTTTCTATATTCAAATAAGTATTTTTAGTTTAGAAAAACTCTCTGTGATTTAGATTGACCCTACAAAATGAAGGAACTGGAGTTCAAACATAGGCATTCTTCACTACCATATTTTCCTGTTAACTGTTTTGTTATCTCTCCCCCAAATAAGAAATCAGAGAAGGAAGCAAAGATGACCAGTAACTGCAAAGATTTAGAGCAAGCAGAAATACTATGTATGCAAATCTTAAAGAGGTTGAAGAACAGTGGTGGGGTGTGAAGTTAAGTGAAGGATAAGCAGTTGCTGATTGAAAGGAAATAGCATGTTTAAGACTTCAGGGACAGAGGAGTTCAGGAAATGAGAAAATTGAGAGTGTACTTTTGGGAGCAAATGACAGAAGCACAATAAAAATAAAGGTCAACAGAGTAGAGATTGAAATAGAACAATGAGGCTATGTTGTCAATTATTATATGCACAAAATTGAGAGCAAGGCAGATGCTGAGGTTTTTGGAGACAAAGAATTAATATGCGTTAACATGTTCAAAGAATTGGAGGAAAGGCTATGCCTAATGTGGAGAGACTATAGCAGAGATGAGACAAATAATTATAAGATGTATTTATTGAATTTCAAACCCTTATACGTCTTCCTTAAGTGCTTATGCCTAGAATTGCACTATTTTTTTAAAACAGGAAAACAAGGAAAAGAAATAATGCCAACAAAATCAAGTTGATTTTCCTTCTGTGTTTGATTCCATAGTGCCCCTCTCCAGCATTCTCAGCCTTTGCTGACTTTTTGCTTTTGAGACCCTCAGGGGTCTCTAGAGTTATCCATCTAACCTGACCTTGGGATATTTAACTCCCTGCCTTTACTTAATATGCTCTGACTCACACCTAGTCCTGACCTGTTTATCACAGACTGACAGTTACCTTGCTGACCTGATGCACTATGTTCTGGCAACTTTCTGCTCCTTCTGTCTCCTTGGTCCTGACCTTGCCTATTCACCTTGTATTTTCTGTAGGGCTCTTGGCTGTCTAAGCTGGACGTGAATGAACATTTCATGCTTTCCTGGTCAAGGAAAAGACTTCTTTGTACTTGCTCTGATTTAGGAGAAAACTCTACAAAGATAGCCCCTGCAATACTATAAGGCTGTGACATTATTAAAATAATGAAGTATCAACTAAACCATATGTGATTTAAATCTTATTCCCTAAAAACGGATTTTTTTTTTCCCTAAATAGATTTACTGATAAACTGTGGAAGACAAATACCTCTGATTTAGCATGAGAGAATTTTGGATTTGCAACTCAGTGGGGCTTTGGTTTTTATAAGCTTCTTTCATTATGAAATTAATTATTTAAATAATTACAACAATGTAAATGAACCATCATCTCAAAATAGAACCCAATTTACTTCCTGCTAGTCCCCTGAGGGGTCTTTTTCTGTAGTTCAGTATAATCGTGTCATTGTTCCAATTCACCAATTTGTGGTTCCCACTTTATGGATTAAGTGCTGCAGGGGCTATCATGTTCAACTACCTTTGTTTCCCCCTTCTTTTTTAGTACTATGTTAGTATTTTACTAACAGCTGACAAGGTTTGGTGGGAGGCAGAAAAGGAGAGCAGCATGTCCACAGGGCAATTCAGGTTAAATATATGTACATTGAATTATTTACACTTGGATTTACACATTATAATTGGGAGTTCTGGAAAAGAATTAGAATCTCAGTTTATTGCTAACAGCATGGCGCTTGGATTTTCAGAGAAGAGTTGATATGGGGCTAATGAGATTTAGGATCAGATATTTGGCTTGGCCTGAAATTGCCTTCTTCACACTTTCAATGTGTGGTGAAATTTCTCTCTCTTATCTTGGGAATATTCCTTTAAACTGAAGCCCTTAAAACCACTAGTGATTAAATAACTAAGTTTTGAAATACATAACAAGATTATTTACTTGTTTAAACCTTGGATGAAGCAAAGCTAGGAAAACACAGCAGGCCCCCCTTATCCTCAGGGAATATTTTCCAAGATCCTCAATAAATGTCTAAAACTGAGGATAGTACCAAACCTTATTTATACTATATGACTTTTTTATACTATGTTTTTTTCTGCACTTACAGACTCATGATCAAGTTTCATTTATAAATTGGACACAATAAACAACTAATGCAATAGCTAACCATAAAGTAAAACAATTTTAATAATAAGCCTGCATCATTATTTTTATGCTTTGAGGTGATGATTAAGTCAAGTAAGGGTTACTTGAAACAAGCATTATGATGGTTGTTCTGCTATCCAAGACTACTACTAAGTGACTAATGGAAACACTTGACAAAGGGATGATTTACAGCCTAGGTGGGGACAAAGTGGGAAGGCGTGAGATTTCATCATGCTTCCCAGTATGCCTGCAATTTAAAATTTACACATTGTTTATTTCTGGAATTTTGCATTTAATATTTTTGGACTGCAGTTGATTATGAGTAACAAGCTGGGGAAAGTAAAACTGCAAATAAGGGGAAACTTGTACATGATTTTATTATGTGTGTAAGGAGGGAGAGCAGTTAAAAGAAGAAAGCAGTGTGGTGGAAACCAATAATACTTTCAAAAAACTTAGGCATGCTGTGTATAGACAAATATTAAAATCCATGAGAATCAAGAGAGGTTTGCAATTAAAAAAAGAATAAACCTGAAACAGTGAGATCAAATGCATGGAGGTAAAGGTCTTGCCTACATTTTAACTATTTTGGCCACATTTGTAGTTATTTGAGAGATGTTTGTGTAGCACAGATAATATGTGAATTTGGGTGATACATTATTCTTATAGAAATACAAAGAAATGTCTTCTTAAGATGGGTCAACATTTGTAGACCATAAGGAAGCTGGTAAATCCATGAGTGACAAGAAACACAAATAATAAGAGAGTTAGGAAAAACGTGAAAAGTAATTACATTAAAAATATATTTCAACCTCCACATACCTTCACTGTCTTTCATATTTAGTCTCTTTGCCTCTGCGTAGTACTCTGCATGATATTTTCATATTAACTTTCAATTCATTTATTGTCTCACTGACTGGGTCTACTTTTGGGTGTATATTATCTATTTTTTAACTAATAATGCCTTTATACTTTTATTGCTAACATTTTAATTGACTTTAACGTATGCAATTTCTGCTTATTTTATTTCTATTTTAGTTTATGTTAAAGTTTTCCTTTCATTTATATTTATGAATGTAGAAAACATATTAATTTAAAGAATTTGCCCAACTGCTTTGTAGAATTATTTGCACCTGGACAGAATTTATTCTGATTTTTTTGTTGGTATTAGCTATTTTTGAGGAGTTATATCTATTCATGTGTTATTGGATTTTATATTTTACATTTCTTTAAACTATGGTTTCTCTCTCTATCTATATATATGCATATGCGTGTGTATATGTATATGTATTTATATATATGTAGTTCTGCAGTTTTCCTATCAAATAGTTTTGTGGTTGACTTCATCAGGACTTAAACTTTCCCATTCAAGGACCAGGTCATATTGATAATTGCTAATTCCATAGTCACAACTTTTATGTAAATTGAGTCATAGCACAAGAAGATGACTTGACCTTTTTCTCTCTTTTTTCTTTTTCTTTTAAGTTTGGAGAGTGTATCTGTGATTTTTTTTATTACTTTAAGTGCACAACTCTCTATAGCCCATAATCCCAAGCCTCTGTCCAACAATGGTGGTATCCTAACATGGTTTCATACAGTGATTCTAGTTTTAGTTACTCTTCTTGAGAGTACACTTTTAATTGTCTTTACATTACTACTCATCCAACACAAAATGCTATTGCTTACCTCAAATATTTAGGCAAAAAGCATCACTAGACATAAAGAGGGGCATTTCAAAAAGATGCAGCTATCAACCCATAAGGAAGATACTTGGGTTCAAAACCTGCATCCCCCTTTATAAAACAGCTTCCAAATATATAAAGCAAAATTTTGTAAAAACAAATGGGTTGGGTATAAACATTCATAGTTTGAGACTTTAATATACCTCCTTCTGTGACAGAAGACAATAGAAAACAACAAAAACAAAAAATAATAAGAACAGAAAATAACAAATGGCACTAAAATCAACAAACTTATCCTGATTGGAGTATATAGAACATTGCATCCATCAATGACAGAAAGTATCCTTTTTATCAAATGCACATAAGACAGTTACGAACATTGAGAGTTATTAACATTAACATTTAACTGGTTCATAAAATAAGCCTCAATCAATTTCAGTTAGTCAAAAGAATTTATAATATAGTCTCTGACCATATTGAAGTAAGATAGAAAATCCTCTAAGCTTCAAAATTATGAAGTACATTTCTAGACAACTCAAAGGTCATCTTAAAAATAATAAAACCATCATAAAGGATATTAAAAATGAATTCCAATTAATTTGAGAACTTAGATAAAAAGAACATTTATCTTTAAATATACACATTACAAAACAACACACACAAGAATAGAAATAGTCCTTTATTCATTTTAAAAAATAAAAATTGAAATTAAATACTTTTCTATGAGGAAAACCTCAGGTTCAGATAATTTACTTCTTCATTAATTTGTATATTTGAGAAATAAACTACATCAAATTATACAAAGAAAAAATTTCCAAAAAATAAATTCAAAAATAGAATAATTCTAGTCTTCACAGATGAAGATTTTAACATTGTTTTCTCAATGATAGAAAGTATAGCTTAAAAATTTTACTAAAGATATAGAGAACCTGATCAATACTATCAGTCTTGTCCAAAATAATTTTTGAAGCACTACTATATCTAACAAATACAAAATATATATTTCTTGTAAGTTCAAGATAGAGAACCAGAAACTAGAACTAAAGATATGTTGTTACTTAATTGATTAATTAATTAGGGTAACACAATAATGTATGGAGAAAAAGATGGACTCTTTTTCATAATTAATGCTGGGATAATTGCATTATCCATATAGAAAAAAATTCCAGTGTCTACTTCAAACCATATATTGTGGCATGTAAGTGTGAAAGAAAAATATTAATGTCTCAAAGAAAAAATATGTGAGAATATTTTTATGACCCTGGCCTGGGCAAAGATTTCTTAAACAGTCTACTAATAGCATTAATCATAAAAGAAAAAATTCTAAAATGAACTATATTAAAATAATAATTTCTGTTTAATAAAAGACATTATTAAAGTGTGTAAAAGTGAACAACAGAATGGAAGCAGATATTTGCAGTATCTATTGTAAACAGAGGGCTTATCTTAATAATATGTAGGAAACTTCTATAAATTGTAAGAGAAAGGCAGAAAACACAACAGAAAAATGCACATAGCTACATTGTTGACCCAACCTCGCTTGTTGGAAAGAGTAGTCTTTTCAAGAGTATGCATTTGGAAAAAGTAGTCTTTCCAAGGGTATGCATACTCTTGGCAACCTTGATAAAACTCAGTTGACCATAGATATATGGGCTTATTTTGGGAATCTCCATTGATTTATATGTCTATTCCTGTGCCAAGTTCCACAGTATTTTGATTATTATTGTTTTCTCTTCACTTTTTGAAATCAAGAACGATGAGTTTTCTTACTTTTTAAATTATTTTTCAAAATTATGTTGGCTAGTTAGGGTTCCTTGCAATGCAATATGAATTTTAGAAGCAGAATGCCAATTTCAAGAAATAAGTCCTTTGGGATTTTGATAGAGATTGTTTTGAATCGGTAGAACCATAGGACAGATAGAGAATGTTGCTATCTTTTCTATATTAACTGTTCTAAACTCATACATACAGGATATTTTTCTAATTATTTAGATCTTTGTTTTAAAATGTTTCATAGTTTTCAGGGTGTAAGTTTTGCACATTTTAATATTTATTTTTTGGTACGATTGTAAATGGAATTATTTTCTAAGTTTTATTTTCAGATAGCTGTCTGTAAGCATATAGAAATACAACTAATATTTGTATATTGATCTTGTATCTTTCAATTTTGCTGAACTTATTATAGTAGGTTTTTTTAGTAAAATGCAAACAATATGTGGTTTGTAAATAGAGATAGTTTTAGTTCTTCACCAATCTAGCTGCCTTTTGTTTATTTCTTTTACTTAATTGTCTTGCTTTACTCTCCGGTAATTTTATTTTTGTTAATCCTTTGGGCAAATAATAGTCTTTCATTACTAAGTAAGATGTCAGCTAAGGTCTTCCATAGATTCTTTTATCAGGAAGAGAAATCTCCTTTCTACTGCTGTTTGTTGAGCATTTGTCTGTATCTATTAAGAAGATTGTATAATTTTTGTTTTACTCTAATAATATGTAGAACATAAATAGATTAGTCTTTGAACCAACCTTGTATTACTTGGATAAATTTAACTTGGTCATGGTGTAAAATTGTTTACATGTATTCTTCATATATTTTATGAGTGTTTTGTTGAAAATGTTTGCAGTCATATTCATAAGAGATACTACTTTGTTGATTTCTTGTCATATCGATCTGGTTTTAGTATCATGGTAAAAGTAGCCTTATAAAATGAATTGGGAATTATTTTTCCTTCTATTTCTTAAAATAATTTGTAAAAAAATATGTAGTAATTATTTAAATGTGTGAAAACATTGAAGAGTAAAACCAGTTGGAACTTGACTTTCCTTTCAGAGTAATTTTTGGATTAGTGATTCAATGTCTTCATTTTTTGCAATCTCTTTGTACAATCTCTTTCTTCTTTCTTTTGCAATCTCTTTTCTTTCTTGCAATTTCTTCTTCTTTCTTTTGCAATCTCTTTCTTCTTACAACTGAGTCACCCTCAATTATTTGTGTCTCTCAAGTAATTGTCTTGATCCTTCTAAGTTAGTTTGTTGTAGTATAATTTTTTATGTAATTCATGACAATCCTTTTTGTTTCTAGAAAGTTAGTAGTAATGTTTTCATTTTAATTTTTTGATTCTAAGAATTTGAATTTTTTTCTTTTTACCTTGGTCAGGCTACCTAAAGTTTGTCACTTTTGTTGATTTTTCAAGGAGTTTACATTTTTATATTCGCTTTTAAGATGTTTGTCAGTATGTAGGTTGAATGTACTCCTTCTATGAACTATCAATGTTTTCTAAGTACATACACAACAAAACTATTTATGTAAGTTACAAAAATATATGTCCCATACTGTTCAAAGCAGCACTGTTTATAACGTTGGAAACTGAAAGCATCTCAAATGTCCAACAGTGGAACTAATAAATTATTTGAGTTATACTTATACAGTGGAATTTTATAGAACAATGGGAATAAATTAAAGACAACGAAACATAACAACAAGTATAGGATTAAAGAATGTTGAACAAAATGAGCACATACTATATTATTTCATTATGTAATCTGCAGTCTTGTTTAGACTTGATTTCATGACTGAGGCAAGTTTTTGAGACCAGGGTCCTAGAATAATACAAATTCACTTCTGCTGAATTTTACTGAGCAAAGTTCATACTAAGTCCAGCTCAGACTCAACAGATAGTGGAGAAAACAAAAACAAAATAAAAAACAAAACACTCTGCCTCTTGAAGTTATAAACGTGTGGAGCCACATTCTACAGGGTGTAAGGACAGAAGACTATTTTCTTGACTATATTTTAAATAAATTCAATTAAATAGCTAGCATCATTTAAAGTTTCATTTTGTAAATATTATTCTAAAAGTGAAAATCTCATAATAAGAGGTTCAACTTTTCAAGTTATTAGGTTTCCTGTTTCTTTTTCTAGGTTTTCTTTATATTATTTTTATAAATAAAGAGTCATTTGATATGTAATCTTAGCTTACTGCTCATTTGAACATGTGAATATGAATGAACAAAGTTTATTATACAAAACTCTCAATGAATGGGAAGTGAGATAGATTTGATGGGTTGCTAAAACTAAGTGGTTAAAAACTAAAAAACATGGAAGAAAAAATAAAAATGATCCCTAAAGCCCTTGCCCTAATAAGCTATATATTCATCAGCACTTGTACAAATTCCTGCAACTTAGACCACTGAGGCACATGCACTCATCGTTAACATTGATCACAACTGAAAAAGCTTCTTGGAAATTATACCACTGAGACCAGCAAAATGGAAACCATTACATCTTGCCCAACCAGCACCTTCAGGTCCATCTGTAAGAGACAGTCTTCTGTAAAAGCCACTCTACAAAGTTTAGAAGAAGTGACTAGACTAACTATACAACCAGATGCACAGACATCAACACAGGGACAAAAGAAGCATGAAAATGCAGCAAAACATGATGTCACCAAAGGAACACAATAATTCTCTGGAAACTAACCCTAAAGAAATGAAAATTTACAAATAACCTAAAAAGTAATTCAAAATAGCAATCTTAAGAAAACCCAGTGAGATACAAGTGAATGCAAATTGACAATACAATGAAATCAGTAAAACAATTTGATTTATGAGCTGAATGAGAAATTCAACAAAGATAGTTTATATTATAAATTTCATAGTTTATATGACAAAAATTGCATAACAAAAATAGAAATCTTGGAATTAAAGAATTAAACTGGAAAAAAAGTGATACCTGCTATCATTAAGGAGTCTGGAAAGACACTTTTACTACATTTTCTAAAATTTTCTCTAAATGTGTGAAAGTAATAGCACTTTTCTTTTTATATCACTGTTTCCCCTTTTCTCTTTACAGGGATTGTGAGCAGTGACATTAATCTATTGACTGTTGCTGAATATATCAGTTATGCTTCATAAATGCACACCTGCTGTGCTGCTGAAAGAACCTGGTATTTTCTGATGCTTCATTTAATACAATGGACTGACAACTTAAAAAGGCAGAACGAAAGCTAGGTGGGAGGGATCCAAGAGTAAATGGGTTAATAATACACCATAATATACTCTTCATTGAAACCAGTTATTACTGAAAAGAATGAAGGAACAACAAAGTCTTAAATAAAGGCTATCTTATGAAATGTAATGTTACTAGAACTTGTACTAAAATAGATATACTCCTCAGATTGAACTGATTATAAATTCCTAAATGTGTGATACTCTGGCTTTTTCTTTAAGTCTGAGTTATTTAGAGTTGATGGCCTTGAGTATGAACTAGCCAAGTATGCATAATACTTACACAATATTAAAATGCAAAGAACTTTTATCAAAAGAATTGGCATATTATACTCCCCCATGTAACATTACATTTTTAAAGTTTCAACAAAAGGCCTATAAAACCTCTGTATATAGCTGTGTAATGGTTCCCAATTGTTCTAAAAAATAGCTCAGTCCATGGAAAACATTATAAAGAAATTTCATTCAGCCCTAAATATATCTATTCATTTGACATAGTCATAACAATTCAAGCATGAGAATGAATACAAAATAGGTCTTACTAAAAATGAAATGGGATTTCCTGTATTTTTAAAATTATATGCCCCCTTAAGAAGTAAGAAGATTTGGGGATAATTGAATTTAAGCTTCCTAGATACATGGACCTTCAGGGTGAAAATATTCTAGTAATTAGTCTTTCTTTCCTAATTATAATTGTGAAAATGTATTTTCTTTTTCCTTTGTGATTTCTGAATATCTTACTATTTAAACAAAAAAGCTTATACTTTAAAAATAATTGAAAATTTTACAGATAAACAGAATATAGGTTTCTATATTATCTTTCAGGTTTCTATTATTATTATAGCAACTATGTACTAACAGAAACATAAACTCTTTATAGAAAAATACCTCATAGCTTGTCAATTAGTAACAATAACGACAATTAGAATACTAACAGAATAGAAAACATGATTTTTCTACCCAAGTTTTGTTAGTTCTTCTAGTTACTGTGTTGGAGTTAATTTTTCTGATATTGTTTTCAATGTCCCTAAAATTATCGCAATGATAGGCTTTATTTTTATTTTTATTTTTTTTGAGTTGGAATCTCACTCTGTCGCCCAGACAGGAGTGCAGTGGCCGCTCCCAGCCACCGCAGCCTCGACCTGCTGGGCTCCGGCGATCCTTCCGCCTCAGCCTTCCAAGTAGCTGGAATTACAGGCGTGCGCTACCATGTCCAGCTCATTTTGGTTTATTGTAGAGTTGAGGTCTCGCTGCCCGGGCGGGTCTCGAACCCGCGGGCTCAGGCAATCCACTCACCTCAGCCTCCCAAAGGCGCTGGATTACAGGCTGAGCCACCGAGCCCGGCTCTGGTAGGTTTTTAATAATATTTTCACATTTCAAAATGTTTCACTTTTAGTAAGTTTTGCTGAATTACACTATCCACATAATAAATATATTCCAGATAATTACTATATTTCTTCTTAAATTTTGCTTGACTTAATGTTATTTCCTTTCATTCTCATGGTACATATGCTTGATTCTCCACATTAGAATAAGATTTCAATGGAAGTTAGAAACTGTTTTATCTCTAAATTGATATTGATTCTCTTAACACAACCACTGATTTCTTCACCAGTGTCTGATTTTTTAAATACATATTGGTATATCAAAATTAGTTCATTATTTCATTCCTTTCTTTTTTCTACTATTGTTAATTGTTTTATTAACAACTGAAATTAATTTCTTCTGAATTATTTCTGGTTTTTCTCCCACTCCTCTGACCATTTTTAATTTTTTATCACAGGCTCCTCTTTTTTTACTGATCCTGTACTGAATGGCTCTCACATTTCAATATTTAAAAGAATCAGAAAGGTGTTTGTGTGTGTGTGTGTGTGTGTGTGTGTGTGTGTGTGTATGGATTATATATATATATATTTAATTTAAGCTTCATATAAATAAATAAATATACATACATATATATAATCCATATATATACACACATACACACACACACATATATATATATAATCCATATATATACACACATACGTGTATATATATATATATATATATATATATTATCCTGGACCTGACTAACAGATTCTGATTTAGTAGTTTTGTCTCCCACTCTAGGAGCAGCATTTTTACAAGCACCAAGATGATTTTCACATGGATGATTCATGGACCACATTTAGATAAACACTTCATAAATCTTGTTCTTCAAGGCTGTGTCTCATGCTCTTTCTTTTAGTGATATTATCTTTTCTAGCTTAAATATGCAATGGACCTAAAAATCTATATTATATGTCTGTCCAAATATATTTACCAAACTCTCTCTTTAGAACATTCAGGATGCTAATGTAACATAAAAAAACACTGGCCAATTGTGACAAAATTATTTGAATTTATTCATAAAGATATGAGGGTGTTTAGCAGATCAGATTTTTTATAGGGTTTCCCCAAACCCCAAAGCAGAGAGATAACCCATCCAAGACAAAAGCTAAAAACAATGTGGTTTAAAAAATAAGAACAAAGCAAACAAACAAAACCACAATATGAGAATGTCTGAATATAATATAAAATTGCTTAGAGTAGAAAATAAATGGGCATTATAAAACTATTTTAATTTATCTAGGTTAGGTGTACTGAAATGTTCTTATCATTGTTTGTCAATAAATAGTGTCTCACCAAAGGGAACAGATACTGTCAAAGTAAGGCAGTTTTGTTTCAAAACTTTAATATTTCTGCCATGACTACTTATGTGAATTTAGTAAGTGACTTAAGCACTATAACTCTTCACTTACCCATTCTTGAAAGAGGCATGGTATTGTCTACTGGTTAAGCCCATAGATCCCTAACTAATCAGACTCAAGCTTCATTAATTATGAACTGACAGACTTTTTGAGAGCTCATTAAGGAAGAAAATTACCTTACTCATCCCGAATACTTCTCTTTTGAGCCAAATTGGTACATCTCTTCAATTGATATCGGCAACTAACATGGAAGACATTCCTCTCTTACATCATGAGTCTCATCCTTACATTAAATCCTTCCCAAGAAATGTAATGATCACTTATCTTCATATATACAAGTTAATTGTATTAATGTTTTATGAGAATTTTGAAGAATTTTTAGAATTAGAATATCCTCATTTAGATATTAAATTCATATTTATTTGATATTTTATGTTTAAATAATTTATCTGTTTTATGCCTTATATGTGGTTTGAGATTTCCAAATAACCAATCACATATTCTAACATATTATTAAGTCATTTCTTCTGTCCTCTCTAACTTTCATACTTTATCACAGGCTAGATTATTAAGTATACCTGTGCTTCTTTTTTATATATTTCTTTTTCTTTTTTTATTTTAAAAATGTGGGGTATAATTCAGGATCAGGTATACAGATGGTCATTATGCCTTTGTTGATGATATGTGCCCCCCTCTCCTCTGGCAATTTCCCACTACTGCGTATCTCTTTCTTATAGTATTATGATAATTGTTCAAAGTCTGCTTATGAGTGAGAACATGTGGTACTCATTTTTTTGTTTCTGTGATAGGTCATTCAATATTATAGACTCTAAGTCCATCCAAGTTGCTGTGAATTCATAATTTTGTCCTTCTTTACAGTTGCATAGTATTCTACCATGTATATGTGCCACATTTAAAAAAAATTCAGTCCTCTTTCAATGAGCAGCTTGGTTGGTTCCATGTTTTTGCTATTGTGAATAATGCTGCAATAAACATACATGTATCTTTATCATAGAGTGATTTGAGTTTCTCTTAGTATATTCCCAGAAGAGAGATTGTGGAGTTGTATAGAAGCTCAATTTTTAAATCTTTTAGGAATTGCCAACCTATTTTCCACAGGGGTTGTTTTAGTTTACATTCCCATCAACAGTGTAGAAGTGTTCCCTTTTCCCCACATCCTCTCCAGCATCTGTTGCTTTTTTTAGTTATTGATGATGGCCATCCTCACTGGAGTTAGGTGGTATCTCAATGTGGTTTTAATTTGCATTTCTTTGATGATTAGTGAGATTGAGCATTTTTTTTATGCATCTGTTGGCTAATCATATGTCTTCTTTTGAAAAATGTCTATTCATATCTTTTGCCCACTTTGTAATAGCGATGTTTGCGTTTTTCTTTTCAGCATGCTTGAGTTCCTTGTAGACCCTGAATGTAAGTAAGGCCTGTATCAGATATAGATTTGGCAAATATTTTTTCCCATTTTGTGGGCTGTCTTCTCACTCTCTTGATAGTTTCTTTGGCTTTGCAGAAACTTGTCAGTTTGATGAGGTACCACTTGTCTATCTTATCTGTTATGGCAAGGGCACTTGGCATTTTGATCAGGAATTTGTTGCCAGTTCCAATTTCCATATAGATATCTCCTGCATTTTCCAAGTTTCTTATGGTTTGAGGTTTTATTTTTAGGTCGTTGGTCCATTTAGAATTGATTTTTGTGTATTTTTGTGTAGAGGTCTTGTTTTAGTCTTCTGCATGTGGTCAATCAGTTTTCCCAGCACCATTTCCAGCACCATACTGAATAGGTTCTCCTCTTCCCAGTGGTTGCTGTTGGAGACTTTATCGAAGATGAGTTGGTTGAAAAATTGAGATTTTCCTTCCTGAATCTCCTGAATCCTGTTCCATTGGTCTATATGGCTATTCTTGTACCAATACCAGGTTGTTTTGATTATTATAGCCATATAAAAAAGTTTAAAGTATGGAAGTATGATACCTCCTGCTTTGTTTCTTTTGCTGAGGATTGTTTTGACTATTTGTGGTCAGTTTTCCCAGCACCATTTCCAGCACCATACTGAATAGGTTCTCCTCTTCCCAGTGGTTGCTGTTGGAGACTTTATCGAAGATGAGTTGGTTGAAAAATTGAGGTTTTCCTTCCTGAATCCTGTTCCATTGGTCTATATGGCTATTCTTGTACCAATACAAGGTTGTTTTGATTATTATAGCCATATAAAAAAATTTAAAGTATGGAAGTATGATACCTCCTGCTTTGTTTCTTTTGCTGAGGATTGTTTTGACTGTTTGTGGTCATTTTACCTGTGATTCTATTCCTTATTGTCAATTTTCTCATTGTCTCAATTTTTTCATCAAAAACTTCAGGGGTTATGTCATTACTAATTCCTTACTGTTATTGAAAGTGGCATTCTACTGCTTATGGCTCTAAATTTACCATTAAAATATCTATTTCAGACTGTTAATTATCTAAACACAGTTTGAAATAAATTTTTAAAATGGCAAAAAAAATCTGGGGAATTTGTTGCAATTAGTTTAAATTGAGAAATTATTTTGTAAATAATTTACAAATTATTTTATCTACATCTTTCCTTAGTTTAAATACATTAATTAGAATTTCTGTTAATTTAATATGCTAGCACATCTTTTGTGGGTAAATGAAGCAAGCTCTAAAAATTGTTATAACTAGGGGTGCTAAAGATTATTGAACAGGCTGAGCAGATAAGATAAGGAGACTTGAATCTCAGACTGGAGAGGAGAGACATGAAGAGTTCTACAGTATATGACGGGATGGAAAGATAACAGCCAGTGTAGATAGATAGAGGATCAGAGCCAATATCATTTCATTTTCCACCCTAACTAATATATCACTTAACTTTTAAAAATTGGGACCTGGAGATTAGAACATGAAAGGAAAACCTGAGGAAAAGTATTAATTGACTAAATTTATTCTCAAGTGGTGGGATTATATTTTTCTGATTTATAGAATGAGGGCTAGAGGTAAAAATTATAATTTTATTTCCTAATTTTTGACATGATAACAATTTCCAGTTAGGAACTTAAAAAAAAATCTTTCTTTTGAAAGAAATATGATAACATCCAGTCTAATTTTTAGCAGCATTTTGGTTTTACTATGCTCAAATCCATGTTGGAATCAATAATGATTAAAACAGTTTTGTTTTATATAAACACATAACGCCTTCTGGAAAATCACACATTCAACCTTCAAAATAAAGTTTCAAAAACATTTTTTCTGCTCTTTTATCAACGAATGTTTCACATTGGACCTAATTATTTTTAATTGTATATTTGGAAGGTGACTTTTCCACAAAGACAATAATTTTTGAAACCCTGAGCCTTAGAGCATTAATTTTAACATAATTAGTTTATGCATTTGTTCAGCTCATGGTTTCAAGGTCCCTGCCCTATTTCAGAAATTGCACATCCTTATCTGTAAAAACAGAAAGATTAACTCACACATATTAAACAGAGTTACTCATGGTTGAAAGTGATAACACGAGATGTGTGTAAGCATAGAATTTTAACTTCTGTTGTGTTTGGCTTTCTTTTTTATTAGTTATTCCTAGAAAGAGACAAAGATTATGGAGAAGCAAGATATTTTTTGTTTAATTCTATGCCCTCGCTCTCTCACCTACTAACCCACACCTAAAAATAAAAGATTTATCTTTTATCTAGAGTTATTATTTTTCTGGGTCAGGATTATTTATTACTTGAAAGCTGAAATGTAGAGGACCCTACTAATTAATACTTTAAGTGGTTATCTTTTTGATTAACAAGTGAACCGAGAATATTTAGCTGTATATGGCTGAAAACCTTCCCCATGCCAGATTCTCTTTTCTATCACAAATGGAGAAAAGTTGTCTCCTATCCTCAGGTTATTTTATTTGCTTCTGCATGCCATGAAGATGAACCTTAGATGCTGAAAACAATCTCAAGAATTCTCTGTAACAAAACGGAGGGAGGAAAATACAAATTCAAACTACTCTCTCCCCCAACCCTCTGCCATATATCTTGCATCCAAGGAAATATGAAATCAAAAGAATGGTGAATATCAAAATGTCAAGGATTTTTCCCCCCTCAGGCATCCATGGAAACCTCTCTAGAGCTCCCACTAGCCCTCAAAAGGATCAACCCCTTTGTTTTTCAGGACAAGTAGAGAATGGATAAGTTAAAAGAAATGACAGAGGAAGTTTTTAGATTCTCTTCACTTCATTTTTTTTTCTGTTTTATTCACTAATTTTGGACTGTCTTGTAGTTCCAACAAACCTCAGGAATATGAGCTGAGCAATTCAGTTCCATAATGTTTGATGAGGTTCTGAATGTGTGGACCTCTAATTCCATATCCTTCTCACCATATTGTGTAGGTAGTATGTCAAAGTCAGGAGTAGATTCCTTATCTAATTCAGGCCTATTTCTGAGGTAGACATGTTAGGATAAAATATATGTAGAGATCAGATAAAATATTTTTCTACTACTATTTTCTCTCAAAACTCTATTTCATTATTTTTATATTTTACCATTTTGGTCTTTGTTCTTTTCTTCTACAAGGGACTCTTGCAAAACTTTTTGCTATGTCCTCCACATTATGTGGAACCTAGAGAGAGGTACTTCCTACAAATGAATTACTTTCTTAAAGGAAGTAAATATTTAAAGTATTTTATAGATTTTCTCAGAAAACATCCCATTATATCTCCATTACCTAATTAAAACTGGTTTAATGGCCAGATATTTCCATATCCTTCAGTATGATGGGATTTTTGAACCAAGGTTTCTCACTGGAACTTTGTAGGTATTGCATGCTCCACTTACAACAATTATATAAACTGTATCTTCCTGAGAAATGTATACATATATTTTGGTGTAGCTTTCTGAGAAAAATTGCTAACAGTAGCAATTTGTTAAATCCACCTTTTACTTCCCTCCAAAGAAAGATAAAAACATGAGCGAATGTTAAAAAGTTACTGGCCTATGAAGAAGAATTTAACAATGTCTCTTGAAACTCAGACTTGAAGGAAGTTCTACTAAACCAAGAGAATGATAGAAAGAGACCCTTAGAGATACATTATCTCATTATAGTTTTCAGAAAGAAATGGTAGAACCCTCAATATCTTTGTCATCAAAGGGATAAATCACCTTAATTAAAAAGAATAAAAATTCCTTTAGGGCAAACTTCATGTCTTACTTATCTTTGATTCTTCCAAAACATTTAGCACTGCCTTTACCAAAGCAAGATTTCAGGAAACATATTAAATATTATCTTGATACTGCTTCTGGCTTTTGCTAAATACAGCAAATCTATCAAGTATGCCTTCTATACCTAGACACATTTAGTGTATAATTTTGAGTAAAACATTTCATAATTTGTGCAGTTGTCCAATACATTTTCTCTACCTAATTCTGAACTAAGCCAGGACCTCAATGGATAAACAGTATGCTTTAGGGTGATAGGGAGACCCTTTCTCCTAGGTTTATTTTAATTAAAACAATAATGTTTGCACTCTAGGACACTCCTAGTTTGGGGCAAAGGGGAAAAAAAGCAGGAAGATGAATTTAAAAGTCTGCACTCTGGGACAGTTCTACTTTATGGCTCTTAATATTTTTGAAAAACCGATTTAAGGTATAGATCCTCTTTCTCTGAAAACAAACAAACAAACAAACAAAAAGCAGCTCATTTCATCCTCCCTCTACTTCATGTGCTAGGAGTCTACTGCTAGATTTCTTTTCTTTTTTCCCTCTTCTAATGGGATGCTTTTTTCTTCCCCCTTCCAGCTTCACTTCCCTCTCTTCTCCTTCCTTTTTTCTCCACCCTCTTCTTCTTTCTCAATTAAAGAAAAAAATATAGTCAATTTAAGAATGCATCTTTTCACCTTAGAAAATGCAAGAGACACCCTTATGGAAATTGGACCTGGCAACCAATGCTTGATCAGAGTCATGAGTGTCCATGCTATAACAGATAAGATAGACAAATGGGACATCATCAACCTGACAAGTTTCTGCAAGGTCAAAGAAACCATCAAGATAGCAGGGAAACAGCCCACAGACTAGGAAAAAATATTTGTCAACTGTATATCTGACAAAGACCTAACATCCAGGATCTTCAAGGAACTCAAATGTGCTGAAAAGAAAAAACAAACAGTCCCATCACAAAGTGGGAAAAAGATATGCATAGACACTTCTCAAAAGAAGAGATATGGGCAGCCAACAGACACATGAAAAAGTGCTCAGCCTCACTAATCATCAAAGAAATGCACATTGAAACCACATTGAGATATGACTTAACCCCAATAAGAATGGCCATCATTAACAAAGCCAACAGCAACAGATGCTGGTGAGGATGTGGAGAAAAAGGAAGTCTTCTATACTGCTGATGGGAATGCAGACTAGTGCAACCTCTTTTGAAAATAGTGTGGTGATTTCTGGAAGAACTAGAAATTGACCTTCTATACAACCTAGCAATCTCCCTATTGGGAATATACCTGGAGGAGCTCAAATCATTCTACAAAAAGATTCCTATTGTTTTGCAGAAGCTTGTCAGTTTGATGAGGTCCCACTTGTCTATCTTATCTCTTATGACATGGCCACTTAGGCATATGATCAGAAATTGGTTGCCAGTTTCAATTTCTATAAACATGTCTTTTGAATTTTCTAAGGTTCTTATAGCTTGAGGTTTTGCCTTTAGGTCTTTGACCTATTTGGAGTTGATTTTTGTGTATGGGGATAGGTGGGGTCTTGTTTTAATCTTCTCCATGTGGTCAACCAGTTTTCCCAGCACCATTTACTGAATAGGTTCTCCTCTCTCCAGTGGTTGGGAGTGGAGGCTTTGTCAAAGATGAGTTGGTTGAGAAGTTGAGGCTTTGCTTCTGGAATCTCATTCCTGTTCCATTGGTCTATATGCTTGTTCTTGTACCAATACCAGACTGTTTTGATTGTTGTAGCTTTATAATAAAGCTTAAAGTCTGGGAGTGTGATAACTCCCATTTGCTACCCCTGAGGAAACCATTAAGAAAGCAGGGAGACAGTCCAAAGACTGGTAAAATATATTTGCCAACTGTATATCTGACATAGGTCTAACATCTAAAATCTACAAGGAACTCAAATGGATAGGAACGAAAAAAAAAAGCAGCGCTTTACAAAATGGGCAAAATATATGAATAGACACTTCTCAAAAGAAGATAAATAAGCAGCCAACAGATACATGAAAAAATACTCAGTCTCACTAGTCATCAAAGAAATGCAAATTAAAACTATACTGAGGTACCACCTAACTCCAGTCAGCATGGCCATCATCAATAACTCAAAAAATGCTGGAGAGGATGTGGTAAAAAGGGAACATTTCTATACTGCTGGTAGGAGTGTAAACTAGTACAGCCTCTGTGGAAAACAGTGAGGTGATTCCTAAAAGATCTAAAAATCGACCTTCCATATGGCACCACAATCCCCCAACTGGGAATATACCTGGAAGAACTCAAATCACTCTATAAAAAAGATACCTGCATATGTATGTTTATTGCAGCATTGCTCACAGTAGCAAGAACATGGAACCAACCATGCTGGTCATCAAAAGAGGACTGGATAAAAAAAATGTGGTACATATACATGATGGAATATTATGCTACCATAAAGAAAGACAAAATCATGAACCTCACAGCAACCTGGATGGACTTAGAGTCTATAATACTGAGTGATGTATCACGGAAACAAAGAACTGAGTATCACATGTCTTCACTCATAAGTGTACTTTGAACGATTATCTTAATATCATAAAAAAAGGATTGGCAGAAGTGGGAAACTGCTGGGGGGAGTGAGGTGGGATTTGCAGTAGTGGGAATCTGCCAGGGGAGTGGGGGCCCATTTCATTAACAAGGATACCTGCATAATGAACGTTTGTATACCTAACTCTGAATTGTACCCCACATTTTTAAAATAAAAAATTTTAAAAAGATACATACACACATTTTTTCTGCAGCACTCTTCACAATAGCAAAAACATGGGACCAATTGTGCTGCCCATCAAAACTGGACAGGATAAAAATATGTGGTACATATACATAATGGAATATTATACAACCATAAAGAAGGGTGAACGTATGGACACTGAAGCAACTTGAATGGATTTAGAGTCTATTATACTTACTGCTCTGTCACAGAAACAAAGAACAGAGTACCATATGTTCTCACTCATTGAACAGACCTTCAGTAATTACCATAATACTATAAGAAAGGGATTGACAGTAGTGGAAAACTGCCAGGAGAGGAGGAATGGAATTGACAGTGGTGGAAAACCACCGGGGTGGGTGGGGGGCACACTTCATCAGCAAGAGTATCTACATAATGAACATTTGTATACCTAACCCTGAATTGTACCGCACATATTTAAAATAAATTTTTTTTTAAAAAAAGAAAGCATCTTTTCAAGAAATATTTCATGTGGCAATTGGGAGAGAAGAAACAGAAAAATATAAAATATAGCTGGATTCTTTTTAGGCACTTCATGAGGACTTTTATTTTAAATAAGGGAGTTTACACATTCATATGTATTGGATTTATGTTTTCCTTCTTTGGTAATCTTATTTTACATTCTCTATTTGCTTCCTAGTCATAATCCTGTGTTTTTTCTTTTATGATTTTTGCTAGAGTTATCAATATCTTAAAAATTATGTTCTTTCCAAGTGACTTGAAATTTATGCATTGTATTTTTAATCTTATTGTTTTTAAAAATATTTTAAAAGATATTTGAATTCTATTTCTTCATTTAGATAAGAATGACAACAATAAAAGTTATGATGAAGAGATATTTTAAACGGTTTTATTTTTTCTTGAGCCCTTCCTAGCTTCCACATTAACAATAGTATCAACCACAGGAGTGGATTGACATCATTAATAAATTATTTGTGCTCTTTTTTCTTGGTAATTTAATTTAATTTTTTTTTTTTTTTTTTTTGAATTGGAGTCTCATTCTGTCGCCCAGACTGGAGTGCAGTGGCCGCTCCCGGCCACCGCAGCCTCGACCTGCTGGGCTCCGGCGATCCTTCCAACTCAGCCTTCCAAGTAGCCGGAATTACAGGCATGCACTACCACGCCTGGCTGATTTTTTTATTTATTGCAGAGATGAGGTCTCACTGCCCAGGCGGGTCTCGAATCCGCAGGCTCAGACGATCCACTCACCTCAGCCTCCCAAAGGCGTGGGATTACAGGCTGAGCCACGGAGCCCGGCGGTAATTTAATTTTTTGTTAAAATAAGAACAATATAAACCTGCACAAAACATTTTGCTAAAGGAATAATGGTTACGCTTTATTAAAATAGCATAATATTTGAAATCTTTATGTGCATCAATTTTTTGTTTTTAAATGGATGATATAATATTTATAAGGCCAAATCACATGTTGATGAATTGTATTTGGTAAATATTAGATGGTATGGATAAGATATCATAACACATTAAAATAATAAAATGCAGACATATAACATTGTCTTATTTTATTGTTGTTCAAAGCAGATATACATATAAAATGCCTATACTTATATAAATATATTTATCTTCACATATTTATATAAAACATGTTCCATATTTTCTTCTATATTTTTATACTTTTATTTATTTTATGATAAATATTTAACCATTCTTGCAACAGCTAACAACACAGTATTATTTTTAAAATTATAAAACATAATGTATAAAAGATATAAATATAATTGAATAAGAGTAAACATATTTTTATATCAAGCAACATCATAAACAACTGATAAAAAGAGGGAAATATTTACAATATATACAATCATCTAAGAACTGACAAAATGTTCAAAGAGTTTTTCAAATTAACAATAAAAAAAACTCCAACATGAAAATGATCAAAAGATTCAAACAGACAATTTATAAGGGAGCAAAATTCAAGTAACCAAACGCACAATAACATTAGGAAAATAGGAAATTAAAGCTACATTGATATATCAACTTTCACCTATCATGTTGGCACAAACAAACACATTAAAACCCAAAGCTGGCAAGGGTGCAAATTACCACAGTGCATTTGAAAAACAAACTAACAACACCTACAAAGATTAAAGTATATGTGTGTGTGTGTGTGTGTGTGTGTGTATATATATATATATATATATATATCCTTTATGTTACTATGATAAATATGCCAAGGAAGTAAAAGTGCTAGTACAGAATAATATAGGTATTGCTTACCCCCCATTGTTGAAAAGTGTCACAAATCTGGAAACCACCTGAATATCTGCAACATCACTATAATGCAGCTATTAAAAAGTCCTGGAGGGATTTCTATGGCACAATGGTGCAATGTTAACGAAGAAAAATCAAGTTACCCAGCAACTCAGATTGCCTGTAATCCTGTTTTTACAAATAAATGACATTAAAAGAAAATGAATAAGTATTTGCATGTATGTTTGTATTTGTGTAACATGGAAAAAACTGTGTAAAGATTTGCATTAGGCTATTAATCTGGGTTACCTGAGGCTGGGATTCAGGTTGGAGAGGAGCTGAGAAACACAAGGAAAAGAGGAAACGGAAAAGTAGGTATTGTATGATGTTAAGCAAACATGAGTAGTCTATAAGTCTATCTCTAATATTATTTTTGTTATTATGGAATATTAATAAACATCTAAACAAGGACTAGATAGTTGTGTTAAAGAAAGCAGACTTAATTAAACTGCAGAGTTATGAACAATTCTAATCTTGTATTTCCATTTTCTTGTTCTCATCATGAATGTTTATTAACAAAACAGGATCATTGGCACATGATTTGTAAGATGTGGAGGGAAGACTGCCAGGTACATTTCTTTCTATCTTTTGGAGAGATAGCCTATTAATTTCAGAAGGCAGTGTTGACAATCAGTACCCATTGCCAATTTGTGTCTCCCTTTATGGAGAGAATCCAATGCACAATGACACAGCCTTAGTATTTGGTCCTGCTTTGGGCTCTTTCACTTACATTTATAACTAAAGCCTAGTCATAATGGCCCTGACTCTTTCTTGACTTTGTCACACACTTATCTTAGGATTTTTACACATCGTCTTCCCTTTGCCTAGAAATATCTTTCCATAAGTAGCCACCTGGCCTGAATTTTCCCATTATCAGCTCTCTGCTCAAATACCTTATCACAAGCACTTTTTTTGATCCTCTACATAAAAGAAAGACCTTCTACAATTCACTCTGACAGCACTTAACCTCCTAAACTGCTTCTCTCATTTTCTTAGCATTTATCATTTCCTGATATTACATGTTTATATATGCATTTGCTCAAGTTCTTTCTAATAAAATGCACATTCCATGAGAGAGTATGTTTGTTTACTTCAGTTCCTAAACAGTGTCTGATAGCTACTGTTGGATAAATACTTTCTGAATGGACTAATGAATAAATGTATAGAGACAAAAAAGAAATAAGAGAAAAAAGTGCTAGAAGGTAAAAGCTCCTGATTTTTTTGAAAAAACTGATCCCATGTAAGAAGATAATTCTGTGATTACTTAGCATCCAAATAAGGAGGAGAGAAAGAGTGAGATTTTGTTTTTGTTTTAGGGTAGCAAATGTAAAAAGAAACAGTTTTACAATTGGAAGTGATGGGAGTTGTGATTCACCTTGAATGTTGGATACTTGCGCTAACTTCTACCTCCTCAATCCTCAGCACACCTGGAGGAGTACCAAGATCTCCATGGCAGGGTTCATCAGTGAGGATGCACACTAGAAAGCAAGGTTTCAGCCTTTGGAAAGATTCTACTTGCACTGGTCTTGCACAGGTGACACAAGGTCACTGAACACTAAAAGAAGGAGCTGGGCTTTAACTATGTGAACATTTTGCAGCCATGATGTGCTAAAGACTAATAGCTTTTCCACATTTTATCTGGGCACCATATAAACCTTTCCAATTGCTTAACCCAATGAAAAGAGGGAATCCTCATAGTATTTGAAACTGAATTTTCATTCACCCTCTGGATAAAGATACTAGAAACTTATTTAAGTTGAATTAACTTAAACATATTTTAGAAAGTGATTTTAGTGGGTGGTCATTAGTTTTACAAACTTGCAAATATGCTCCTCTGAAATTACTATAATATCATTGTATACATGCAGACATTTTCTGCCTTTCTGCCTTACATAAACACACACACACACTCCTCAACTGTATAAAGCAGATTGATAAAGATATTTAACTAAACACAATCTCAAGCAAGTATATAAGGTCATGCAAACTCTATTTTCATTATATAACAACAAAAAATAGTCTATGCCACAGAATATCTGTAGTCTTTCACCAATTAATATATCTAATATTTTGAACCTTTAAATTGTGTTTAAATATAAACTATGCCTCAAAATGACTGAAATGAAAGCAGATTTTACACTTAATAATATAGCCAACAATTTTTTTTAACAACTACAGCAATAAAAACTTTCCTTATAGACTAATTATCAGGATGTGCTGGTAATTTATTGTTCTGTATGAAATAATCGTAACATTTCTTTTATATGAAATTTCTAGGAAGTAAGATTTAGATCTGCTAAATGTGGATATTGTCTCGAGAAATGCTAGGACCCCTTTTGTGGCATACTAACAAGCATTGTGTGCTGAACAAACTTTGAATCTGAAGCTAACTTCATTTTTAGGCCACCTGTGAACCTTTTGGAGAATTGATGTGCATGTTGTATGTGGACTTAGAAAAGTTACTACTGACTTGGAGAATAAAAGTAAACTCTGATGAGATTAATTTTTAAGAACTATTTTTGATAGTTTTTAAAACCCTTGAGCGGACAAAGCATAGGCAACAGAAAGTTCTGGAAAAAGAAAGAGTCAAATAATTTAAATTTAAAATTTTTCTCATTATATTAATTTCTCCATGAGTCTCAGCATAGCAGAGAAAGGAAAGTAAGGGGAAAAGATAGAAATCTCAGGTATTCAAAAGCTGATCTGTATGCTTGGAGATGGACAAGCATGTATTGGACAATATTACTGGTGCTCTGAGGGTACAAGGATCCTTGTGCCCCAAGCCTGGATGTGCTGAAATGCATCTTTATGGGTTGTTTAACCTCTGCACAAATGACGAACTGCCAAAAATGAATGCTTTCAAGTGAAAAGAAAATGTCACAGCAGGAATGAAGGATTGGAATCTCGTCCAGGATTTATTATCAAGATGGTACATCAATAACAGATAACTGAAGCGAAGAATTGGCAGACACTTAGGAAATGAGTGCTAGAGTGGTGCAGTCTTTAAGATAATCTTTGTACAATGAACTGGATGTTTATTTCACTCTAAAATTTTTAGTTGAAATCCTAACTCCTAAGATGATGGTTTTAGAAGATAGGACCTTTGAAAGGTGATTAGGACATGAAGGCGAAGCTGTCATGAATTCAATCATTATAAAAAATGCCCCAGAAAGCTCCTTTGTCCCTTCAGCATGCGAGGATATAAGGAGAAGCCGCTATCTATGAACCAGGGAATTGGCCTTCACCCAGACACTGAATCTTCTAAGTCCTTGATCTTGGATTTCCCAGCCTCCAGAACTGTGAGAAATACATTGTGTGTGTGTGTGTGTGTGTGTGTGTGTGTGTGTGTGTACAGCCACTCAGTCCATGGTCGTTTTTTAGAGTAGCACGAATGAACTAAGATATTCTGTTTATCAGGCAAAGAACTTCAAGTATTATGGTGAAATATCTGAGTCTAGGTTTCGAAGAGTTCTAAAAACCAGAGAACACTGCTTCCAGAAAGCTGGTGGAAAAAGTCTTCCTTTTAAACTAGATTAGAACCCGATGCACAGACAATCCTCATACCAGGTGTTTTAGATTCAGGAAAATCATTCAAGTTTATTTTCAACAGGTGAGAGCAGGAACAAAAGTGAGTGGCATTCTAGTCACTAAGGCCAACCTGACAGAATAATTTACTCAGAAAATGGGATAAAGGAAGAGGAGAAGGCAGATGAAAGTGACTTTCTCCATGCAGAAGGAAAACTAGGCACAGATGGTGATTTCTGGGTCACCAGACTAGACCTTGCCAATTTGGGGATTTCGAAACTTCTTATAGTGGCTGATACTCTGGAGCCTTTTTGGAAGTCAGGTATGAGCAGCCTTTCCTGAGAATGAGCTAAAAAGGTGCAGGGAAGCAGACACACTGCCAAGTGCATATACACATCAATCTTGTAGCTGACTGCTGACCTGATGCATAATCTAGGAGTCATCCTGAAAGTTAAAGAGAGCTCTGCTCAGTCTCAGGGGAGGATCATTTTCAAAATGTCTGCAAAAGCTTTAGGAACCACTTAGCTCTCACTTTTTATTGTTGTTGCTTGTTTGTTTTTTTTAATTTGACCTTTTGGGGATGATGGCTATATCCTTATATATGATACTGTCAAAGAGGACACATAACTAGTAATATGAAATATGGCCTACTTCTTCTCAGGACAATAAAGAGATAAGAAAGACAAGCTTCAGTTGTCCTTCAAGAGTCTAGGCTCAGTATGTATCCAAAGCTTTCTTTCCTCTTACAGTCGGGAACCAGAAAGGGAAAAAAAATGCCACTTGAAAACCGTAGTAAATTCCAAGCTTCAGTGAGAATATGGCCCAAATCATAATATTTTCCTACCATTATGATGAATACTGGGAAAAGTGGCTATCTTCCTACTGATGCAGTCTCAAAATTTGGAAAACTTAAGTGATTTTATGAATGAGAAAGGTCTGAAAAATAAAGGTTGAAAATCAGCCCATACTTCCTGTCAAAATGTAATCAGTATGTAACTGCCTTTATGCCATAGATAGCTAATTACCAACCTCTCACCCACCACTTCTAATGAGATGATGCTATGTTGGAAGGAAGAACATTGCCTTTAATCAGAATAAAATATCCAAGAGATCAGAGAGAAATACAAACCTCATAGACAGATACTTCTTTGTATATGGGGGGAAAAGGTCCCATGTCTGAGAAATCTACCACACAGGGCAGAAAGTTAATCTGTGTTCCACCTCTTGGAAAAGGTAGATGCCATAAAAGATTGAAAACAGTTGATTTTGTTTCTTGACTAAAAAAATTGTGGTAGAATGTTCTCTTGAGGCCGTGTGTATGTTTTTTTATTTTTCTTTTTTTGCTGTTTAAAATTATTTGGAAATATTTCAAAAATGAGAGAGTATATAAGTTATATGTTTGGTTTGAGGGACTGTAATAAAACACACACTGTATGCCGAAAGTACAGCTTAAAAAGAGAACATCAAATGCATGAAATGAACTGTTGTAGTTCCCTGTGCGCCTCTCTATAAACTCTTTCCTCCCTTCTTTCAAAGATCACCATATCCTAAATTTTGAAGTTATCATTTCTCTACTTTCCATTGTAATTTTACTATAGAATATATTGTGTATGTATACATATGTTCACACATATAAATTATATATGTGTATATATTATATGCATATGTATACTGTACATATTATGTGTGTATAATATTCACATACATTATATAAACACATGCATATACATCTAGAGAAAGGAGAAGAGAGCTATATGACACATATTAAAGTGTGTTTCAAATATTTTTATACAAGCTTTTTTTTTAAAATTCCTAGACAGGTATAGTTGTAGATTCATTTTTGTAGTTGTACAAAATTTCATTGTTTGACTAAACCACAATATGAAGGGAAAATTGTTTAAAAAAACAGAATTACTTTTTGGAGGGCAGGCCCCTTGTAATACAGGCTTCTTCTGCTAGATAAGTTGTAGAACCCATCAACATCATATCAATGTGCCAGGAAGTATTGTTGTGAGAAGCTGCATTTGGCTTCAGTGAATTTTTTTTCTTTTCTTTTCTTTTTTCTTTTGAGATTCTTTCAATGTGTTGGTTCTTTTAATGATGAGTGATTTACAAGCACACTGGCTCACACCACATTCAGTGTTCAGCAGTTTTTGTACAAAAATTTCCTGACCCCCCCGAAGCCCACTCTCTATATTCACCTGATCTCACTTTAAGTGACTTTTTTTGTTTCCCCAAAATCCCCAAAAGGAAACATTTTGCTAATGTGGAAGAGGTGAAACAAAAAACAGTAGAAGCACTAAAAGTCATTGCAATTAAGTTCAAAACCCGTTCTGAGCAGTGGAAAAAGTGTGTCTCAATAGATTACATCAAATGGAGATTACATTGGCTGAAATTTAAACATGTAAGAAAAAGTATACAATTTTTTTAATGAATAAATTCTACGTTATTTCTGCTCCTTGTATTTATTTGGTCCAGTGTATATAGATAAAAGTTGCTAGTTTGTGTGCATTAATTTTTTTGTTTGTTTACTATTCCAAATAAAGTTGTTATGTGCGTGGAGAAGAGACTTTCTAGGACAGTGCATTTTAACTTCAGTTGTACCTTGCAACTATCTGGGAAGCATTTAAAATTTATGTTGCTTAAGGACCTGTTCTAATTCAGTTTAATTATGGTGGTGGGACCCTTGCACTGTTGCCTTGCAAAAATTCTCTAGACAATTAAAGCTGCAGACAGTGTTGCAAAGCACTGCCTAAGCCAATCAACATCTAACAGTAGAGAACCTTGGTAATAAATCATGTGCATTTTAAATTTAATAGACAATATTCAATGATTTCTATATTGGATTGCAAATATGCAATGTGACTAAAGTGTCTGAGATTCCTGTTTCTTCACATCCTTGCCAAAAGTGTCATATTCCGACATCAATATCAGTTTGGTAAGTGTCAAATGGAAAACTATTGTAGTTTTAATTTTTATTTCTCTGTTTGCTAATAAGTTGGAATATATCCTTATGTATGTTGGCCACTTTTAGTGAGCCATTTTTCTATCTTAAACCCATTTTTTTATTTGATTTTTTTCATTTTCTCATTTATTTGAAGGAGTTCTAGAAACTGGGCAGAATAGCAGTAGCTGGATTTGATCCATACAAAACTCCCCAGTGGAAGTTTCTCATTCTTCCCATCAGCTGGTATGATGCGGAAGATGCAATAAAGTAGCAGTCCCTAAGCTTTTTGGCATCAGGGACCCGTTTTGTGGAAGACAATTTTTCATGGACTGGGGAGAATGGTTTCAGGATAATTCAAGAGCATTACTTTTTGGTGATCTTTTTTCTACTATTATTACACTGCAATATATAATGAAATAATTATACAACTCACCATAATGAAGAATCAGCAGGAGCCCCGAGCTTGTTTTCCTGTAACCAGATGGTTCCATCTGAGGGTGATGGGAGACAGTGCTGGCATCACTGCCTCAGCTCCACCTCAGATCATTGGCATTAGATTCTCATAAGGAGCGCAACCGAGATCCCTCACATAAGCAGTTCACAATAGGGTTTTCACTCCTGTGAGAATCTAATGTTGCTGCTCGACTGACGGAAGGAGGAGCTCAGGTGGTACTGCAAGTGATGGGGAGTAGCTATAAGTTAAGATGAAGCTTCGCTCACTTGCCTGGTGCTTATCCCCTGTTGTGTGGTCCGATTCCTAACAAACCATGGACTGGTACCCATACGTGACCCAGAGGTTGGAGACTCCTGCAATAGAGGACTCTAAGGTCATAGAGCAGAGTTTTGGTATCAAATATGTATTTATCTCAGCTTCTTTTAATGTATCCCTCTTGAGAACTGTTTGAAAATTGCAGTCTTTCATGAATGTTGCAACATAATCAAGCATTTTATTTTACCCCCTGGAAACCAAAACCCACTGTCCTCCAACTTCACCTATTATCTCACATGGAACTCAGTTTCAGTATAATTTAGGGTTTTTTTTCTTTGTTTTATGTGGCTTCACTTTCTCTCTGACTTTTCCATGTCTTGGTTTTCTCTGCTTCATTATGGGTAATTCATTTTTGGACCAACCTATATCTAATTTTCTCTCTCCATCTATGTCTGTTGAAATCATCCATTGCATTTCTAATTGAAACTATAATGCATTTTAAATATTTATATAATTATTTAGTGTTTTACAGTCTTCCTGGTCAACTACGACACGTATGTTGCCTAATAACCATATATTCTACACTCTTTTTACAATTTATTTTCTGTTGTTATCTGTAGTATACCTGGGTCTGATTCCATGCTTGTATTCTATTTGATATTATTCTAGGTCATTTATCATCTTATTTTCTTTTTGGGAATTTGTCACTGTAAGCTCACATTTTTGGAACTTTATATGTAAGAATAATTTGAATTCTGAATTTAATACGCTTTTTTCAAAGAGAATATTCTTGGCTTCTGCTAAATTCCCATGATGAATTACCTAACTGGAACTGTTTAAAACCAAATTACACTAAGTACGATCGACTCTAAATTCATCTAAGTTGCTGTGAAGTCCATATGTTTGTCCTTCTTTATGACTGCATAATATTCCATTGTGTCAAAGAACAGAATACCATATGTTTTCACTCATAAGTAGACCTTGAACAATTATTATAATACTATAAGAAAAAACCAGGCTCGGTGGCTCAGCCTGTAATCCCGTGCCTTTGGGAGACTGAGGTGAGTGGATTGCCTGAGCCCACGGGTTCGAGACCCGCCTGCGCAGCGAGACCTCATCTCTACAATAAATCAAAAAATCAGCCAGGCGTGGTAGCACATGCCTGTAATTCCGGCACTCGGAAGGCTGAGACGGAAGGATCGCCAGAGCCCAGCAGGTCGAGGCTGCGGTGGCCGGGAGCGGCCACTGCACTCCAGTCTGGGCGACAGAGTGAGACTCCAACTCAAAAAAAAAAAAAAAAAAAGAAAGAAAGGGATTGGCAGTAGTGGGAAACTGTCAAGGGAGGAGGGGCATACCTCATCAACAAGGGTACCTGCATAATCAACGTTTGTATACCTAACCCTGAATTGTACCTCACATCTTTAAAATAAAATAAAATAAAAACAAATTACATGTTTGGATTTTGTGGTCACATGCAGCAACTGTGGTTTGAGGTCAGGTATTCTTAGAAGAGATTCTCTTTCTCTTCCTTCCCTTCTTCCATTTCTTCTCTCACTCTCTTTTGCTCTTGCTCTCTTTCTTTCACTCATTTATTTTCTCTCTATGCATAGTCAAAGGAAAAACTAAGGTATTTCCATTATCTCCCTCTACGGTGGGGAGGATCATATTTTTTTCAATTTACCCAATGGGGATAATGGCTTCCAGGTCTCCTGTTTTATACAGTGGTCTCCAATTTTCTTCCTTTCACCTTTGGTACTTGACAAGGCCTTCTGTAGCTTGCACTCAGCTCCCTGAGGAGATTGTGCTTTTATTATTGGCAGTATCTCAAAGGGCCAAAGGTGCATCCAGTGGTCCTGCAACTAAGTAATAAGCTTTACAGACTTGATGAGGATTTTTATACTCAAATGGGATGCAGGAGCACACTGAAGTCTTTTAGATTTGCATTCAAAAAACAGTAGGGAAGGGGAGGCCTTATAATAACTGATGTTTCTTTTATAATTAGCCAAAGAGGAAAATGAAGAAGGCTGGAGTAATGGAAAATAGAAAAGGGATCTGGATATTAAATTATTTACATAACACAAATAAGCATATTTATTTCTTAAGCATCTCATTTATACTTGTTATTAATACCTGTAATTGTTTTAACATTTTTTTTTTACCTATTTCTCCTTGAAGAGAATTTTTTATTGTCATGATCTTATATTTTTACATCTTTAGGAAGTTCTTACATGTCCCAAGACATATGCAGTTATTATGTGCAGTGTGTGCCTGTATGCTGACCTCATATTTAGATTTTTATAGAAATTGCTTCTTATTTCATGTTCTACCCAAGTAGTTACCCAGCTCAACTGTTGATTAAATAGTTACAAACGTTAGAAGATAAACATGCACACACACACACACACATTCACACACACACACAAGGCAAAGCAAGTTATCACAAGCACTAATGGTTTTTGGCCAAGAATTATTTTCTTTATCTCCATCCATTCATTCTGGATTTTTCTGTTAACATATATTATGCTACACAAAGAACTTTTAAAAACTGACTGTTTCCTCTTTTAATTATAGAATTTAAAGCAGCACTGATAACCATGTACAAGTAGAGAAAAGAGCTAAGTTCTATTTCAAAATATTAATTAATTATCTGCCTTCCCTGGAACATATATTTTAATTGTAAAGTAAGACATGTTAATCCCTTATTTTTCCAAGTTATTTAATGATTCACATGAGATGATAAACATGTGTCCTAATAGGAGCAAGCACTATATATATAAGCTATTATCATTATTCCCTTTTTTCCCTATTGAAACCTCAGCTTGCTTTTCACCAAGAAAATGGCATGTATTTATTGTACCATTTGATAGGCTGCTGTGAAGTTTTGGTGATATTTTATTTTTAATTTTCAAAGTTTCTGTCAGAATTTTCTGTAGAAAACTAATGACACTTTACTAACAGCTTCTGAATTCCCTTGTGTATGATTGCTGCAATATTTTCAAAGAACTACTAAAATTTGGCATGATTTTCTTTTCTCAATATTGAAATAACTGGGCTGTGTAATGATAAACTTTGCCAGGATTTGTTCCCTTACAGCCCACTGATTTTCTGAAATGCACATCTTCAATTGATTAGGATATAATTTCTTGATTTATTTCCGAACAACAGCAACAACAAAAAGGCAAAAAGATATTATTTTTCTTTCCTTGGGAGCAATTCTAAGCCTAATGAAATTTTTTAAAGGTCAGGTAAAGGCTTACTGATTTCTTTGCTCTTTTTCCCTTAATCTTCTTAATGCTTTGTATGCCATCAAAATTGGTGCTTTATCAATTCTAAGTGCATTTTTGTCTTTCTGGAAAATCACTTCTATTTTTCTTTGTTGCTTAACTTGTCTGTCTTGCCTGAAAAATAAATCAAATATTTGAATCAATACACTGCCCTATTATTATAAGCTGATTTAAGTTATGATTCATTTTTTTCTTTTCAAAAAATAAATTTTCTTTTATTAATGCATTGCCATGTATACAAATTACAGATACAAGATTATAAATCTCACAGTTATGCTTGCTACCTTCTTGAGAAACAATATGAAAATATTCTAAAGAAACATTTCCTCTAAGATTATAGATATTTGGGCAAATAACTCATCTTTCCATCAAACTCATCTTCCCATCCATTTTCCTGGTAATATGGAATACATTTCCTGGTAATATTAGACATGTAGCTATCTAATATTAACTTGAAATCATCATAAACTTTCTTATGCCATGATAATTTAATAAATTGTTGCCACCAGAGTAAATCAAGTTTGTGGCTACCAGTAACATTTAACATCCTAAACAGTAGAAACATCCTTGCCTTTTTTTTCCTACAAGGTAAAATGTATTTTAGCTGAATTTCAAATGTATGAGTTGGGAGCCCCCCTCACCCCCAGAAAAATCTTTTTGGAGGGCAGGCTTCTTGTAGTACCCACAGGCTTTCCTCCTTAGGTGAGTGTTCTAGGAACCCATTGGCCTCAGTGTACTGGCTAGCATTGTTGTGAGAGGCTGCATTTGGCTTTAGTGAAATTTTTTTTAGATTCTTTTAACACATTTACTCATTTCATGATTAGTGATTTATGAGCATACTTGCCCACACCTGACTGAGTGTTCATTAGTTTTTCACCAAAAACAGCATGATCTTGGTGCCTCACTCTCCCTATTCACATGATCTCACCCCAAGTGATTTTTTTTGTTTCCCTTGGATGAAAAAGTGCTTAAAGGGAAACATTTTGTGATGTGAAAAAGGTGAAACAAAAAAAACGGCAGCACTAAAAGACATAAAAAATGATAAGTTCAAAAACTGTTTGAGCAATAGAAAAAGCATCTCGATAGATATATTGCATCAAACAGAAAATGCTTTGAAGGTGACTGAAGTTTAAACAGGTAAGAATAAATACACAGTTTTATACATAAATTCTATTTTGGGGGGTTCCTCCCTCACATACCAGAAATGTAGATTGGTCTCTTAAATTGGTCCCTTTAAGTATCCCTTTGCTTTCAAATAAGGGGATTTAAATTCACTTGTGCACCACCAATTGACATAACTGGAGCTTTTTGCAATATATAACAAAATGTTTAGGAATATGAATAACATAGATGTTCAATTATGCCATTGGGCCCAAAGTTTTTGTTTATTTTTCTCATTGTTTCTTGTTCTAATTTTTGGAAATTCCTGGTAATAATATGGCTACTGTACATTGAGGCATCATATCTATGTGCCTATTATAGGCCAATGGAAGAGAAAAAGAGAGGGTGGTCACTGCTTATGTCTCATTGGTCTGAAAAGTACTGTCTGACTGTCTCTGGTTGCAATGGAAGCTAGGATTTAAAATGTTAATATTTATGTTAGAGAAGTGATAATGTGGTTGGAGATAGAATTTTGAACATTCCACCTACAATGTCTGTTGTAAAAACAAGTTATCCTACACATTTTATTTTTTTAGAGTGAACCTAAACCTATGTTTTCATCTGTCAATTTTAATTCAATATCCATTTCTGGATGCTTAGAATATATTTACAGATAAAAAAGACAGTATTTATTTTACAGCATAAGCAAAATCAATTTCATATGGATTTCAAATCTAGTCGTTAAAGGCAAAGGATAAAGATTTTTGAAATAAAGATAGACTTATGAGACCTCAGAGTAAGCAAAGATTTCTTTCTTTCTTTCCTTTTTTTTTTTTTGAGTCAGATTCTCATTCCATCTCCCAGGTTGGAGTGCAGTGCCACGCTCATGGCCACTGTAGCATCAACCTGCTGGATTCCCCTGATCCTTCTGCCTTAGTCTTTCAAGTGGCTGGAACTAGCACTACAGGCTCTGGTACCATGCCTGGATAATTTTTTGTTTATTGTAGAGACGAGGTCTTGCCAAGTTGCCCAACCCGGTCTGGAACGTGCCAGCTCAGGCAATGCACTCACCTCCCAAAGTACTGGGATTACAGACTGAGCCACCGAGTCCAGCTGCAAAGATTTCTTAAAAGAAAACACTCACAAACAAAAACCAACTATACAAGGAAAGATTAATATATTGCACTATATTTTGATGGACAATTTTTAAATAAAAAATACAATCGATAGAATGCAAGGAAAGTCCATGGAATGAAACCAGTCAGTATGTAGTTAACTATATGTATTGAAATATAACTTCTACAATTAATAAAAATGACACAACTCAATGAAAAAATATGTAAAAATGTGAATAAATTGTTATTTATAAGAATATATAGATGTCAATTTTATATAAAGAATATATAAATGTTTATAAACATATTAAAAAGTACTTAACCATGGTAATCATCAGGACATTCAAATTATTGAAAATCTCTATTGTTTATTAAAAACATCAAGTATTTGGAGAATCTGAAACTCTTTGATGAAAGTTCAAATTGGTACAACTACTTTCAAAACCTGTTTGGTGGTATTGACTATAAATGAACATGTGTGCTTATGGCCAAGCATTTCTAATCCTAAATTTATGCTCAAAATAAGTCCAGGCATATTTTCATGAAAAGACAGGTAAGAAAGTTGATAGTGGCATAATTGATGACAACCAAAGCTGAAAATAGCTGAAATGTCTATCATCAGTAGAAGCAGGATAAATAAATCATGGTGAATATTTGTTCATTGGAACATTATACTGCAATGAAAACAAACAACGATTGCATACAGTAGTATGAATTATCTCACAAACACAGTACTGAAGAATGAACTAGTGTTACAGCATATTTTATGTTCCATTTCCATAGAGTATAAAAGAGACAAAAGTAAATTCAAGATAGTAGTTAGACCTTAGAAGACCAGTAAGAAACAGGAATAAAGAATGTTGGAAACTTTCTGAGTGCTAGTAGTAAACTGGTCATTGACCTTGGAGTTGGTTACACAGGTGTTCTACATGTGAGAATTTATCAAGCTTCAAATTTATAGTATGTGTACTTTTTTTTCTGAACATTATCCTCCAATAAAAATTAAACATAAACAAAAGAGAAAGAAAAGAACAAACAGTTCTGACACTGAGCTCGTAGCAGCTAACAGGAGAGATATGATATAAAGCAACAATCATAAGCATAAGTGTGTTAATATGAGTTTTGCCAAGTAGATTAAAGGATAAATGCAGGTCTTTCAAGGAGTTATATAAAACACTGTAAAGAATCAGAAAGATACTATGATGGATATAAAAATTGGAGCATTTGTGAAGACCCCTCTCAGAAGGTAAGACCAAAGATAACATCTAGCACACAAGACCACGGACTTGCAAAGTGGCAGTGCAGAAAAGAAGACTGGGTTGTGTGCTGTATTTGGAATTGAATCATTGTGATGTTCTCACTTCTGTGCAATACACTATCTGTTCAGTTCCTCAGTTCTCAGCAATTGCTCCCCAAATCTCTCCTAAGTCATTTATATACAGGTTTCTGGAACTGCTGTGGTAAATAGTGATGGACTTGATGTAGAAGATGAGAGAGATGTAATAGAGATCCCAGGTTTCTGGGATTGAACCTAGATGTACCAAATTACATTAGGAATATTAGAAGAGGAATTTTTTTGTAGTCCAGATTGAGGGTTGAAATTTGGTTTTGAGGCCAGGCTTGGTGGCTCAGCCTGCAACCCCAGCACTTTGGGAGGCTGAGGTGAGCGGATTGCCTGAGCCTGCGGGTTCCAGACCCACTCGGGCTACTTGGTGAGGCCTTTTCTCCACAATAAACCAAAAATTAGCTGGTGTGGTAGCACACGCCTGTAGTTCCAGCTACTTGGAAGGTTGAGGCAGAAGGATCACTGGAGCCCAGAAGGTCGAGTCTGCAGTGGCTAGGAGTGTGCCACTGCACTCCAGTCTGGGAAATGGAGTGAGATTCCAAATCAAAAAAAAAAAAAAGAAGAAATTTGGTTTTGGTAAACTACTCATCCAGGAGGCAAAACCATTTTGACTGAATAGATTGATTAGTCAAATGCTGAGAAGAGACTAGCAGAATTTAATTACTTGCCTGTATATCAAATAACTTCTTGCTAAATGACTATGTATTGACCAAAAGAATTGCATATATGATACAGAAAGACTTTAGACTCCGTATATCAGTCAGGAATCAACCAGAAAAACAAAACCAGTAGGCGATAAATACTGCAAGGAATTGACTTACATGATTTTGAGAGGTGACAAGGAAAGGTTGAAATCTCCAAGGCAGGCCTTACAGAAAGGATAGATTAGAAATTTGGTGTGTGAACGGAAGCTGCTATTCACAGGCAAAGAAAGTTTCTTCCTCCTCAGTGAAGTCTCACTTTCACTTTAAGGTCTTTCAACTGATTGAGTCAGGCCCACACGGATTAACTAAAATAATCCCTTTAAAGTGAACTGTTTATGGACTTTAATCTTATATACAAAATGCTTTCACAGTAACACCTAGATTAGTGTTTGATTGAATAACTAGTGATTGATTGTAGCATAGCCAAGTTGACACATTAAATATCACATTTCCTTTTATACTGAAATTTCTTTAAGTTCTTTAATTTTAATAAGTTTTAGTTTTTCTTTGTTCACATCAATGAGAAGTTTCAATATAATCAAGTACATTAGTAGTCTACTTTCATTAACTCTTACTAGGTATTTATTTTAACATACATGTCCTTTAATTTATCTGCTTTTAGACTTACTTCTTACTTATTTTAATAGGTTTTTTTCCTAATGATTTTGCCCACGAGAGCGACAGTATTTTTTGAATGCTCTAGTAAGTTTATAAAATAAAAAACAAAAAATCCCAAGTCTCTACCTCTTTGATATGCTAATAATAGCATCTCTGAGTATCAAATTTCAAAGTTCTGTAAAAATAACTGTTTGAAGCAATGCAAATTTACATATTTGCGATGTACAAAGTAGTTTTATTTCTTAGTTTTACATTTCATGCATGTGTTTTTCAATATTATCATTAAGTAAACCATTATCTAGTCTCTATTCCTACACTCTACTTTGTTGTGAAAAGACAAAACAACTATATTTCTTTCTGTTAACATATCAGTTGTTGAATGAACAGAAATAGATTTATTTCACATTATTTATAATAACATGAAGATTTTTCAATGTTCTTTTAAATTTTTAACTTCCATTTTCTGTAATAATAAAACTTTCCAGTATAATTTTAAAATAATCTGAATGAGGAAAGAATGAAGCACTTAAGGAGTTCAGAGGAGAAATTTAAAGGCTCATACTAGGGGATTTAGGTAATATTTTTACTGACTAGGGTATAATTTTGACCTTGGTCTTGAAGTAGATTGGTATCTCACAGGTTGAGATGGGAGTATTTCATCTGGAGAGAGAGGAGTTTATCATAGACTAATGCACACAGGAAGAAAGGTCATGGAGTGTTCAAGTGAGGGGGAGAAATATCATGTAAATGGAGGATTGAAGGCATGAAGTGTCATAAAGAGAAATCAACCTGCAAAAGTTGGTTGGATCAGAAATTAGATTCACATGTTTCACAACAAAGCGTGAAAAGGAAAGGAAACTGTCAAGTCTTTTTAGACTTTTCTACCTTACTGATATCTATTTCTCCCCAGGGTGCCAGGTCTACTTAGTACATGATGCATAGCTGGCACTCAATAAATACCTTTGGTGATTTAACACATCCTTGGTTGCATATGAGGATCAGATCTGTTTCCAGACAAAATAGCTCTTTTGATTGCATTAAAAAGTGAATTTCCAGGCAGAGACATGGGTGGCAGAAAGACTAAATAGGAGGTTAGCAAGGAAAAGATTGCGTTTCAGAATGGTTTTTTTTCTAACTATAAGTATGTTAAAAGATAGATTTTGTATTGGTCCCAAAAGTTTAAAGATTTTTTTATGAAAAGAGGCAATTTTGCATTGCATTAAATCATATTGAAACTCATCTGTAAGCAATAATGTTTACAAACATCTAAAACTATATCAGGTGGAGAATAGTGTTCTACAGTTTCATAGAGTTTTTATATTCTTTTTTGTTGAGGAAGATAGTGAAAAATGCCTTTGAACATCGGATCAATGTTGTGAATTTGTCAACATATTTTTTCTGTGACAGCAAAGATATTCAAGAGATAACTAGAAATTGGATCTGAAATGATAGTTTAGCTCTGGGATTGCATTCACTTTCTGCTGATGAATAATTGTTTTGTATCTAAAGGTAATGTTTTCTGGAGTATCCCACTGTTTCTCCAAAAACTTTTTACCCTCTTTGTACAAATTGACCTGAAAGGTTAAAGAATTCATGGTTGTGACATACAGTTGGATTTATTGACACCCAGTCTTATTGAGTGCAAAAACAGATTGATGAGCAATTTGCTTTAATCCTCTTGCAGAAGGGATGGGGTTATTTCAGAATGCTTGTTGATTAGTTTTTTTCACCAGTGCCTGCTAACTTTGAACACCCAGGACAGACTAATTTGTTTCTAAATTGTGTGATTTAAAATAGATACTGCATACAAGAAAACAGAAAAACTCTCCTTAACATTTTCTTAAAATTTTAACGGAACTGAAATAAAGCCAGCCTAAACAACTATGACATACAAATGAGGATCACATATGAAAAATACTTTTTTGATGCTAGTAAGCATGGATTTTTAAATATACTTCTCTAAATATCAATTTTATAAATTTTTGAGGGGAGGGGAGAGGAAGTTATAAACTTTCCAAACTGCCTAAATGAAGTATAGACATAGATATTTGCCCAAATTTTGTTTATACAAAAGCAGTGGATATGGTGGGTATCCATGTAGCCTTAGACACTGCTCATTCCCTGATAGCTGATGCTTTCAAACAGAACCATAGATCTTTCCTACCAGGTCAAACAAGGCTAGTTTATTAGACATGTAAAAGCAGAGTACACATTTGATTTAACAGATATTTCAGGATCAGACGGATTGCAATAACAGCATCATTTCAATCATAGACTAGGACTTCTTGGGAGTATATCCAATTCTTTTATTTTTTTTTCAGGATTTTTCTCTGAGGAAGACTTTTGACACAGTGTAATCTCCAACTGTGTCACATGGCAGAAATAGCATATTACAAAAAATATTAGTTTGGATAAGCAATTGTCCTCATCACTTTTACTGTTAAAAACCCAATATAAAGTTCTGGTTTGACTTTTTGCAACTAAGTTCTTTTCTTTTTTTAGCGTGTTCATAAGCCCCTAAGATACTATCCACTGTTTACCTGATATAATTTCACAGATACATCTTAAAGGTGCCAGTTAGGCCTTGGGCTCTCTCTTCATCCATTAGGCATTGAATAAGTTCATGCTTCAGTTACGTATTCAAGATGCATTCATAACTCAATAGATGCATGATCAGTTGAACAAGGGTATATATCATTTACTGTCAATATGTGCAAGGTAGAGCACAAGTATCATAAGGCTCACCCCCTATCTTGGCACAGGGGAACACAAATAAACTCCTTGCCTAAGAAGCCATAAACTATTTGTTCTTCCCGTAATTTTCACGCTACTGAAGTCATTAACACTGTGGCAGTTTTTATAATAAGAGAATCACAGACACTTTTCAATATTGTCTGAAGTTTCAAGATTGTATTACATTTCTTTTTAATTTACCAGTGTATCAAAATACCAAAATAACCCCCCAAAAAATGATAAAGCACAATTTAAAAAGCAATGAATATTAAGAGGGTGCATACCTTTCTATAGTAACTTTGGTATCATCTGAGATTGAAGATGGGCTGGATGGGGGTAAGGTGCAGGATGCAGATGTTTCATGTAATACTTGAGCCATACTATTCTACTCCCTTCTCTTTTTATTAGAAGACACTTGCATTAATTGGCTAGCAGTTTTGATTATTGTACCATGCAGAGCAAGATAGGAGTGCTAGATCATATTTACATCAAAGCTTGAACAAAGATATTATGAATCCTACCCTTTGCCCTATAGATGATGTGTTATAAGTTGAGGCATCATGTAAATACTTAAGAAAATGATACTGTTCATTATTTGTTAGAGGAACAACTGCAGAAAAACTGCTTTTTTTCTGTAATAGGTTTTCATGCTAAAGGTTTGCCAGAACAAAAATCAACAAACTTCCTATTTACCTGTTACTTCTAATTTATGTCTCTATTTCTGCTTCCCTGGGATTATTTCCCATCCCCTTTGTCATTAGGGATCCTTTAGATGTCTCCCCATCTTTGGCTTCTCACTTTCTTCAACTTCTCTGTTACAGTTAGTAAGTTCTTAGTTCCAAGCACAGGCTACCAGTTTAAAGTGACACCTGCTTAAATAGAAATTAACTTCTTGATGAAGAATTTTAAATATTCTTAGTTTGTAGACTGCTCGAGCATCTGGTTTAATTTTGTATTTCTAAATTATAAGATAGTATTTGGAACATAATAGGTACACAATGAATATATGTTTAATAAACAAATGAATTTCTCAGAACTTCATTGCTGCTATGATGATCAATGATTTATTGGTCATGGAAAGTTTCAATGCTTGGAGGCCGTCATAGATGACCCCAACTGCGCATGATTGCTTTTTGCCAGGAACTGTACATATATAAAGGAAATAATGACTCATCTATGAGGTAAAGTCCTTTCATTAATTTATCTTACCTTTGAGAAAATTAAGGAATAGACTAGTTAAGTGATTTATCCAAGTTCACAATGCTATTCATGTGGCTAGAATATAAACTGAACAATCTAATATCAAAGCATGTTTTCTTCTTCTTTCTTTCTTCCTTTTTTTTTTTTTTGGTGGAATCTCACTCTGTCACCTCAGCTAGAATGCAGTGGTGTGATCATAGCTCACTGAAATCTCAAACTCCTGGGTTCAAGTGATCCTTCTGCCTCAGCCTTCCAAGTAGCCAGGGATACAGGCGTGTGCCAACACATCTGCCTAATTAAAAAAAAATTATGGATCTGGGTCTCACTATTTTGCCACAGCCAGTCTTAAAATCCTGATGTCAACCAAATTTCCCACCTTGTCCTCCACGACAGAACACATTTTCTTAACCACTTTGTCATAAAATAAAAACGGACCATCCGGCTTAGCCAAGATTAATATTTTCTGGATATTTGGATCTCATAATAGAGTGGACAATTTTAATTTTGTCTAGAGTGGTATGAACAAAATTACTCAAACTGTATGCAATAAAATGTATTTTGGGAAAAAACAAAATGACAATTGTTATTATATTAAAGGAAAATTATTTAAATTGTTAAACAATATGAACTAATCAGTGCACTGTTCTCATTTCTCTCATTCCATTGCTCCCTAATAACAATGTCTTCCTAGATGGCAATGGCAAATACACTGGCACTGGGGAACTTTTCATTACATATATTATGCGCTTTTGCCATGAACCTCTCTGTTGTCATTTGTTTCCCTCCACCTAGGATGAATTTTGACATGCCCTGGGATTCTATATGTAGCAAAAGGGCATCTCTTACTACTTGTGGAGACAAAAACATGATCCTCTCACCAGCTGACCTGCACTTTGGGATGTCTGGGCAGGAAGCCAGCAGCCACAGAGAATTAGACTAGGATAAAGTCTTTTAGAGTTCATAACCAAGAAGTTATTTTTCAGTGCCCTTGGGGATCAAAGGCGAAGATAAAGCTGATTCTTTATAACTGGGTAACACAAATTGATAGTAGCATGAATAAATAGCTATGTTTCAGGCTAAGTTAATATATGAATGGTTCTTCAAAGGTACAGGATCAATGTTGGCTTTCTCTTTGGCTGCAGATTCAGTACTGAATCAGTTTCAGTACTTAATTATTTCTGATAGCAGATAAAAGTACACATTTTTCTATATTTCCTCACATGTTAAAAATGCTTACAAAGTGGAGTATAGAAGATTGCACCCATGAGTGGTATATATGTGTTCTTTCAAAGCAAAACAGAGGAAGTGAGAACATTCCCTGTTTTATTAGAAATAGATTTAATTATGTTCTATATAGTTCATCAGTTATATTTTATTACATTTAAATAATTTCATATTGGTAGTACACAGATAACATACTCTGATCCATGAATTTCCTTTTCTGGTCCCCAGAAAACTTACTAGCACACTTGAAAAATTGCTCCTTTCTCTCCCTTCTGAGAAGTGAATGATAAAGTGTTCCTCCTGTCAAAGATGAATCCCTTTTCCTGGGACTCTCTGGATGTCACCCCAGCGGGTTTTCTCAAGAATTTCTCTTCTGTATTTATTCCTTCTACCTCCATTCTCATGTATCTCTTTCTGGGTTTTTCTCTTAAGTCAGATAATGCTCTACAGGATCTTAGTCTTTGTACATTCAGGCTTTTATAACAAAATACTATTCACTGGATAGCTTATAAACAACAGTTATTTTTCATAGTTTTAGGGAATGGAAGTTTAGAATCCAGTGTCTAATGGGGGTCTACTTTCTGGCTCATAGATGGTGGTTTATTGCTCTGTCCTTTCATGGTGGTTCTTTCTAGGGCCATTTTTTATAAGGACTCTAATCCACATTAATAAAAACTCCATCCTCATGACCTAATAACGTCTCTAAATTCTCACCTTCTAATATTATCATGGTGGTTAAGATTTCTACAGATGAACTTTGGGAGATTGCAAACATTCTGAACATAGCAATCTCTTATGTCTAAACAAAACAAATAAACAACAAAAAAGGAAAAAAAAAACCTAAACAGTTCTTTTATTTCCATTGTTCCACTTTCTGTTAATTTCCACAACAAAATGTCTTGAAAATTTTTACCTGAAAGGTAAAGGATATGATGATGTCTGTAAGAGAAGGGAAATACACAGAGAGGCAACAAGTTTACTTTTTATTGAACTTGCTTTTAGTCAAGAAGAGCTCATGAGCATACATATCCAGTTCTCCATGTTTTTATTAGTTATCTATTGTTTCATATTACATTATCAAAAACATGACTTAAACATCACACACTTCTTATCTCACACTTCGTACTGGTCAGGAATCTGAGCACAGGTTAGTTGGATCTGCTTCAAGGTTCTCGTAGATTCATATGAAGGTGTTCTGTGTTTAGTCATCGAAAAAGCTGACTGGGAAAAGACCCGCTTCTAAGTTCATGTGGTTGTTGGATGTTTTCAGTTTTTGGAGCTTTTGGACTGATGGCCTCAGTTTATTTGCCATAAACATTCTCTCCAATATGGCAGCTTGCTCCATCAACGTGTTAACCTGACAAAGCAATATAGAGTCTACTAAAAATGTGGAAGTAATAATCTTTGGTAACCTAATTCCAGAAATGGTAGTCCATCATCTTTGTCATCTGTCACAGGTTAGAAACAAGTATTTCCCATATTCAAAGTAAAGAAAAAGATTAGAAATAGATATGAATATCATGACGTGTGGTCATAGGGACTATCTTAAAAATGTATCTGTACTCCTTGTACCAACAACTGATGATGCAAATGTCAAACATAATTATCCAGAAAATATAAATGTATTTCTCGCCATCATCTATATGTCTTATTGAAAACTATATAAATGTGGGCAACCCCCTCGGGTCCCCTCTCACTGTGGGAAATTTTCTGTCCTCTCAATAAAGCCTGCTTTCTCAAAAAAAGAAAAAGAATACTATATAAATGTAAACAAAATTAAGTGCATAAAAATATCTTATGAATCAAGTTTTATTGGAAATAGCAAATGAAAGGCATTAGAAATGTACTGTACAATGAGTAGGTTGATGCCAAAGTTTCAGATTACAAAAAAAGGTATAGTTCCCTCATCTTTTTTTGCAATATGCAAAATATGGAAAAGAGAAGGGCCCAGACAATGAACCAGAAATGAAATAGTATTATACCAAGGAATGTTCTAAGTATTTTATGTATGTTATCTTATGAGTAAGTAACTACTTACTTAAAGATGAAGAAACGGAGATACATAGTATCATAGGTAATAATTTATGAAGTTAGAATTTGAACTTAGATTTTCTGATCTCAGAGTTCATGTTTTTCATACCAGACTAAATTGCCTGTGCAGTGGTTTCCTGCATTGTGTTTCATCCCTTTCTTGGATAATTATGAACAGAAGGACAGGAACTATTGATAGGTGAGAAATAGTAGACTAAGACTGACAAAAAATTGCATTTTTAGTGTGTCCATATCCAAACAAAGACACTTTTGAGAGTGAAAGGAATTAATCTCTCTTCTCTTTTCCTTCTCTGTACTCTCCCTTTTCTCTCTTCTCTCTCTCTACCCTGTCTTTTCTCTCTGTCGCCTCTCCTTCCTCTCTCTCTCTACTCTTTCTTTTCTTTCTCTCTACTCTCTCTCTACTTTCTCTTCTCGCTCTCTATTCTCTAAAAAAGAAATCAATTACTACTAGTAACTACCCAAGGATAACAGAAATAAACAAGTCACTATCAGAAGCAAATAGAGACATTAGGCTACTTGATTTTTCTGGAATATATAGAATTCATTTATTGAGATAGCTTTTCGGTTATTTTTCGGGTAAGAGAGAGCTGAAAACTTCCATTCAATCTTTAACTTGCTATGAACGTGAAAATGCATTTATGAGCCAAATACCATTTCAGCACATTCTCACTGGATAAGAACTTCTTCTCATAAAATTACCCAAAAGCTTCCTTTTCTTTACAAGAATAAAAGCCAATGAAGAACTGATGTTACCAAGATATAGTTACTAATATCAAAAAATGTGAACAAGGCTAACCTTTAAATGAGGCATATCACTTGATTAACTAATACATCCCCATCCATATTTCTGCTAGTTTGCATAACTTACCACATCGGTCACATTCTGACTATACTTATTTATTTGTATTAGTAGTATTCAAATGGTGGTGACTTTGCTTTCAGGAGAATTTTGGTAATGTCAGAAAACATTTTTGATTGTCACAACTGGGGGAAGTTGTTGGCATCTAGTAGGCAGAGGCCAGTCATGCTGTTAAACATCCTATAATGTGTAGGGCAATCTTTCTTACCCCACACCAATACAAACTTCACTTTATAAAAGTCAAAAATAAATGAAGAGCTCTTGGTTCCTTGATTTTTTTTTTTTCTCTTTACTGCACAAATAACTGACTATTTGCATGCTTCGATTAAATAAATCTATGTAGCTGGTGATGATGACAGTCATCATAACAGGGAGTTAGTGAATCAATGTTACTATAGAATGAAAAAAAAATCCCTCTCTTTAGCTCTACTAACCCAAAGTAATTTTCATTAAGAATCTTGCAAGTGTACCTTCAACAAACTAAAAAAATATCGGTCTGACCCACTTGACTGTCTATGGTAGAAATAATATATTAAACCACTGTCTCTTTCAAATAAATTTACATTATAATTTACTCAAAACTGTTGAAATTCTGAAGGAGCAACATAAAAGACAAAGAAACAGAGAAAGATGGAAATAGAGAGAGAGAGAAAGAGAGACAGAGACAGAGACAGAGGCAGAGAGACAGAGAGAGTTGGGAAGTTGGCCTGTTTAGGCAAACTAGACTACTGGTAAAAAAAGAGATTAAATATGGAATATCATAATGTTTAGAAATTTCATGCTCTCTCTCAAATTAATAAATTGAGTACATTTGAAGCACTACAAAATCATTGGTAGAATATATGTATACACGTGTGTGTGTGTGTATGTACATGTTTTTTGGGGGAAATTATAACACGTACATGTTTTTTGGGGGGATTTATAACTTTTTATTTTATTTTATTTTTAAAGATGTGGACTACAATTCAGGATTAGGTATACAAGTGGTAATCATACAGGTAAAGTTTGAGCCTCCCTTTGGTCCCCATTTTGCCTGGTTTGAGATCAGGTACCCCTATTGATATTACACGCTCCCCCTTCCCTGGCAGTGTCCTGCTACTGTCAATCCCTTTCCTATAGAATTATGGTAAATGTTCAGGTCCACTTCTGAGTGAGAACATGTGGTACTCAGTTCTTTGTTTCTGTGACAGATCACTGAGTATTATTGACTCTAAGTCTATCTAAGCTACTGCAAAGTCCATATATTTGTCCTTTATGGCTGTGCAATATTCCATAGTGTTTATGTAACACATTTTTTTTTCCAGTCCAGTTTTGATGGGCAGCAAGGTTGGTTCCATGTCTTTGCTATTGTGAATAGTGCTGCAGTAAACATGCATGTGCAAGTATCTTTTTGGTAGAATGATTTGAGTTCCTCTGGGTATATTTCCATAGGGGAATTGCTGGGTCATATGGAAGGTCAATTTCTAGTTCTTTTGGGAATCGTCACACTGTTTTCCATAGAGGTTGAACTAGTTTGCATTCCCACCAGCAGTGCAGAAGCGTTCCCTTTTCTTTGCATACTTGTCAGTATCTGTTGTTTTTGGCTTTATTGTTATTATTATTATTTTGAGTTGGAGTCTTACTCTGTCGCCTACACTGGAGTGCAGTGGCCGTTCCCGGCTACCGCAGCCTCGACCTGCTGGGCTTGGGCGATCCTTCTGCCTCAGCCTTCCAAGTAGCTGGAACTACAGGCATGCACTACCACGCCCGGCTAATTTTTCGATTTATTATAGAGATGAGGTCTCACCTGCCCAGGCGGGTCTCGAACCCGCAGGCTCAGGCAATCCACTTACCTCAGTCTCCCAAAGGCGTGGGATTACAGGCTGAGCTATCAAGCCCGGCTTGCCTTATTATTAATGATGACCATTCCTAAGGGGTTAGGTGGCATCTCAATGTGATTTTATTTGCGTTTCTCTGATGATTAGTAAGGCTGAGCACCTTTTCTTGTGTCTGTTGGTTATCTATATGTCTTCTTTTGAGAGGTGTCTATTTATATCTTTTCCCCACTTTATTTTTATTGTAAAAATGTGGGGTGCAATTCAGGGTTAGGTATACAAACAATGATCATGCAGGTACCCCTGTTAATGAGGTATGCCCCTCTCTCCCCTGGCAGTTTCCCACAACTGCCAAGCACCCACCCCCAACAAGTTTCCCATTACTGCCAATTGCTTTCTTATAGCATTACAATTGTTCAAGGTCCTCTTATGAGTGAGAACATAATGGAACTCTGTTCTTTGTTTCTGGGATAAATCACCGAGTATGATCGACCACAAATTCATCCAGGTTGCTGCAAAGTCCATACATTTATCGTTCTTTATAACTGCATAATATTCCATTGTGTATATGTACAACATTTTTTTTAATTCAGTCTAGCTTTGATGGGCAACATGGTTGGTTCCATGTTTCTACTATTGTGAATAAAGCTGCAACAAACATACGTGTGCAGCTATCTTCTTTGTAGAATAATTTGAGTTCCTCCAGGATTATTCCCAATAGGGGAATTGCTGGGTAATATGGAAGGTCAATTTCTAGTTGTTTCAGAAATCTCCAGACTGTCTTCCAGACAGGTTGAACAAGTTTGCATTCCCATCAGCAGTGTAGAAGCGCTCCTTTTTCTCCACATTCTTGCCAGTATCTGTTGTTGCTTGTTTTATTAATTATGGCCATTCTTACAGGGGTTAGGTGGTATCTCAATGTGGTTTTGATTTACATTTCTCTGATGATGAGTGAGGCTGAACACTTTTTCTTGTGTCTGTTGGCTGTCCTTATATCTTCTTTTGAGAAGTGTCTATTCATGTCTTTTGCCCACTTTTTAATGGGACTGTTTGTTTTATTCCCTTTGGCATGTTTGAGTTCCTTGTAGATCCTGGATGTTAGGCCTTTGTCAGATACACAATTGGCAAATATTTTTTTTTCCCATTCTATGGGTTGTCTCTTTACTCTCTTGATTTTTTTTTTTTTTTTTTTTGCTTTACAGAAGCTTTTCAGCTTAATGAGATCCCACTTGTCTATCTTATCTCTTATGACATGGACATCTGGGGTTTTGATCATGAATTGAATGCCTACTCAAATTTCCATAAGGGTATCTCCTTCATTTTCTAAGATTCTTATAATTTTAGGTTTTAAATTTAGGTCTTTGATCCATTTAGAGTTCATTTTTGTGTATGGCAATATACATGAAGTCAGCCAGTTTTCCCAGCACCATTTACTGAATAGGTTCTCCTCTCCCCAGTGGTCGTTGGTGGAGGCTTTGTCGAAGATGAGTTGGTTGAGAAATTGAGGTTTTGCTTCTGGAATCTCAGTCCTATTCCAGAACATATATTTTTTAAAAGGAAGCATACCTCAAACATTAGGTCATTATAATAGCCTATTCTTATCAAAGTGTTCATAAAATTTTTTATTGCTATATTAACTACTGAAGTTTCAGATAATAGAAATATCCTTTGTGCTCCTTTTTTAGTTTACATTTTGGTGAAGACACTACAAATACAATGTGGCATACTGACACCATTGCTTTATGGGCATTTTGCCTATATTCATATATATATATGAATATAGGCTATATATATATGTATGTATATATATATATTTAGAGAAAGAGAGAATCTGGAATACTATATTCCTCAAAAGTACATTTTCTAAGTGATAGAAAATATTTTGGTTACTCTATACTCAATTTTTCGACATCCTTTTCTATAAAATATACATGTGCACAAATGTACATGGTCTTAATAACTACCATAAATTTGAGTATATAAGTCTAAATGTTGTTGAGAGCCTGATGGTTCTGACACTTTATGCTACTCACAAGCTAAAAAAGTTAATCCGATGAAATTTTATGGATGCTTGCAACTAACATGAGATTCCAGGCACAGGGACAAAAGATAGTTTATTACTCATTGCAGTATAGAACCTGATATATGATCATTTCCTTGTGATGGCTTCAGAGTCCAAATTCCCACAGAATAATCCAACAATGGCAAGGTGCTGCCTGCATCTGCAGTGAGTTGTATAACAGGGGACAAACTACATGCTCAGAAAACAATCTAATCTTTTTTGTTTTTATGGTTTGCAAACAAAACTGTCTATTGGATAGTAAATACACCTGCCCTTTGCACCAGAGGAAGTCACTATAATTTTCCAACTCTGATTGCTATACAAACATCTTCCAAAAAAAAAAAAGTGTTGCTACATGCAGAAATGTTAGAGACCCATGGAAAAGTGTCTCCCAACATATGGTAGCCTAATGTTCAACAGTCATTGATTTGATCTACAAGGTCAGCTAAATAATTTAAGCCTGGATTATTTAGTTTTATATATCTGCATAGTTCAACAAGTGCTAACATGGTCTAAAACAAACATGTAAGTGAAGAAAGACATACATTTTCTGTTGGATGTCATCATTTAAACTGTTATATGTGAAAATATCTTATGTCATGATTAATTAATTTTCCCATAGGAAGAAAAAAGGTAAAATAAAATGTTCCCTTGAAAAATACATTATAACTTTTTGAAATAGGTAATAGACTGTTCAAATATTAAAACAATAATAAAGTCACTTTCCTGCCCAGTCTTGTTCCCTTCCATTTGCTGCTATCTAATATTAACCACTTTACCAGTATATTAAATATCCTTTTCAACTTTTCTTTATGCAAATATAAACAAATGTGAATAAATTCTTATTTCCCCAGTTTCTTAAACAAAAGGTAGCACACTATTTATACTATATAAGTATAAATTTTTACTTCTTACATTTTGGATTATTTCTCCCATGTCTATAGATAATTTCATATTTCTTAAATGTGCAGAATATTTATTTATACTAATATATTTTAGTCTCAATTACAAGGTCTTTCTCATTGAATAAGTTACTTGTTTCCAATCTTTTGTTACTATAACAGTGCAAAGATTCATTGTCTATATGTCACTTTGCATTTGTGCAGAAATAACTTCGGGATAAATTACAGAGGTAGCATTGCTGGGTCAGAGGAAAAATATGTTTGCAATTTTTGATAGACATTGCCAAATTACTCATTCATGGGGGATGTATCATGTTGCACTCTCATCAGCCGTGTATGAGATTGCTTGTTTTCATAAAGCTTTACTTAAATTAGTGATGTTTAAACTGGGCATTCATCTGGAAATGATAACATTGGTCCAAAACTCATATCACATACAATGTAAACTTCAAGTGGATCATTATGTAGGTACCCTTGTTGATGAGGTGTGCCTATGCTACCTTCATACGCTTAAGAAAGGTCAGGAGGTTTTTTTCCTGCCTTGTTTGCATCCCAGCTTTCCTTCAGCAGCTGCTGCCCGCTATATATGCAGTGGGCTGGATTTCATTACTTATAGAAGGTGATGCTTTCTGGTTCTTTCAGAGTTTTTCTCATTCTACACATTTTTTTTCACCTCTCTCTTCCACTTTACTCCTACTTCTTTGAAAACAATCTTGCCTGCTCACAGCATTTCTTACTAATGGTGGAGTGCTCACCTCCTGGGAGTGCTTTTTAACCGGAGGTGTCTGAGATTCACCATTGTTGGGCTCTCAGCTCTTTCAGTTTTGCAGCTCAGCTCCTGTGTAACTTCTTACATGGCTCTATGGGCTCCATTTCTGGGCAACACTTTAAAGGAAAATGCAGTTTTCAGGTTTTATGCTTTATAATTTAAATGAAAATAAGTTTATTTTTCCCCAAGTTTCACTTTCTTAAAGAGTAGAAATTATAAGACTCAGAAATAAGTTGCCACAAAGTTTCTATCAGTAATCTTTTTCATTTTTTAATAAGGGGCTTGATGCCTGGATTAAAATTAAGAACACAACATTTAATTAACTGTAAATGATAGACTCATTCCATTAAAGTATGGTTAATAGGCATATGATTTCATTAAACAGGAAAATATAGTCTCACAAAGGTTCTTAAAAATTATCTAGTTAGTGTAGAAAGTTATGTTTTAACATAATTCCTGCCTAATTTTTATTATAACACTTCAGAAAGTACAGGGACAACTTTAGGAGGATTGATATTCTCTGGAAGAATCACAAGAGTTATATTTGGGAAGATTGCCGGGCTTGGTGGCTCAGCCTGTAATCCCGCGCCTTTGGGAGGCTGAGGTGAGTGGATTGTCTGAGCCCGCGGGTTCGAGACCCGCCTGGGCAGTAAGACCTCATCTCTACAATAAATAAAAAAGTCAGCCGGGCGTGGTAGCGCGCGCCTGTAATTCCGGCTACTTGGAAGGCTGAGGAGGAATGAT
>NW_007258044.1:130615-163015 GCF_000164805.1 Carlito syrichta | reverse complement strand
AGGTCAAGGCCGCGGTGGCCGGGGAGCGGCCCACTGCACTCCAGTCTGGGCGACAGAGTGAGACTCCAACTCAAAAAAAAAAAAAAAAAAAGAGAAGATATAAGTGAGACTATGAGTAACATGATATCATTTTGAGAAAATTATATCAAAAAATGACTCTGTCTTCTTCTTACTTGCTGCAAATTTTCTTATGGATGACCTAAACATTATATATCAAGTCATTATGTTATTACTCACTTTGCTTCTCCAGTAGCAAGAAAAGAAAGCCCTTCCAGGGTTTTGACTTTTCATTCAATTAATATGGGTTCACCTTGCACCATAATGATAGGGGCAGTCAATCCCCCAGAGTTAACTTAGTGAACCTTGCATCACTAATACATTAATTTTTGCTTTGCCTTGCTCAAAATGTAAGGAAGAATAAACAAAAAAGAGAGATAGAGATAGAGATAGAGAGAGAGAAAGAGAGAGAGAGAGAGAGGAGAAGAAGAAGAAGAAAATAAAATAAAAAAGATTAAAAACTATGGATCAAGGGGCAACTGCTCTCAAAAGCATACAGCACTATTTATATCCATGTTTAACATTATTTAACATTTTATTTTAGTAACAATATCTGCTCATTTTTTTAAATTTTGAAACTTTTGATCTTTTACTGAAAATTAAAAAAACTTGTATCTCTGAGCAATAAGACGATTCTATTTAATATACATAATAGGGCAGCATTTTAATTAATATTGTGTTTTTATAGTATCCATTAAGGGGAGCTATGAAATTATTCTGCTGGATATTGTCATTTATCTAATCATTGTAGAAAATATTTTATTTTTTTCCAGGATGGTTTCAATTGACAATGGGAAACCATTCATTAGGTTACAGTAACTGAAAATTTCTTTTGAATTAATATCTACTTTTTCTTCCAAAATTCATATTTTAATGGATATGGTCCAGTGTGTACTGAATCCTTGCCATCCTTCTTAAATCATTTCCTTTCTCCATTCCATTGGCTCACTCTCTTCTCATCATACTTGCTTTTTTGCATTGCTCATATGATCCAGGTATATTCATATATTAAAATTTTGCATGTGCTTTTCCCTCTGCCTCAAATATTCTTCTTAGTTTTATCACTTTTGCTCATTCCTTCATGCATTTCAATTCAATACCTGTGGTCATTCATCCTCCAACAGCCTATTTAGTGCTTATTCCCATGTTAGTTGCAGGGCTTAAAAAAAGCTAACCGAAGAGTTCACCAAAGAAAATCACAAAGTTATCCCAGACTCAAAAATAGGGGAAAGAGTCTCCATTCTTGATAGAAATAGCACAAAGTCATATTTCATTGCAAAGGGTATGTAAACTGTGAGCGTCAGAGTATTGAGGCCATTTGTGTAATCAGGGTACCAACTTTTCCAATATAGAATTTTCCCACTCTCTTCCTTGGTATTTCTATCAATTACAGTGATCATCTTACAGCCTGCAGACCAGGCACACGACTCAAGATGTGGGCCAGTTGTACTTTGAACTTTTGGTTTAGTGGTTGTTCGGGGCTAGAAATATGACCATGCAATCATAATCTACCCTGAGATTTAACTTTTAGATAAAATTTCAGAAAAGTTTTCTTTTTAGAATAAAAGCTGAAAATACACATGCAGAAAAAGAGAAAGCTGACAAAAGGAGACATAAGAGTCGAAGGGAGGAATAATATCCTGACACAGTATTTTAACACCTAGATCTAGATATCTTGATGTTAGAATCAGCCTAGCAACATCAATAAGTGTATCTGATCTCAAACCAGGCAAAGTGGTGATGAAAGGAAGCCCAAACTTTACCTGTACAATGACCACTTGTCTACCTAATCCTGAATTGTACCTCACACTTTAAAAATAAAAAATTTTAAAAATCGCACAGACAGAAAAAACAGGATCAACCTAGATTCCTAGGAGTCACATTTACATTTTAAAATAAATTCTTTATTTTTTTAAACATAGATGGTTTAAAGTAGGTTAGTGTCTACTTCAAACTGAAATAGCCCTAACTAACATGTCAGAGATAAACCTATAGGATACATCTGCAGGAAGATGGACTATTATAAATTCACTTGAACTATTTTTTTACCCTTTATTGGTGCCATACATTAATAATAGGAGTACAATTGATTCAATGCTAGAAACAAGATTTGTTATGAATTAATAATTTGAGGATTATCTTCCTAGGCATTTCATGTAATGCTTATCTATCATATCATACAATGCTCATATACCATAATAAACTTTTTTGACTCATTAATTACACTGATTACTTATGTAAAACTGTTTACTAATAAGTGAAAAATACTGGGTTAGGCCCTATGTTTTATTAATGAAAGAGAATATGTTATTATTCTCATAGAACTTATTTTTAATATTATTTAAGATCTTCAGATGCTTAGATAGTCAGAAAAATATCAACTTTTGTTAATCTTAACAGTCTCGATGTTAAAATGGTGAATGTTGAATGATGAATTATTTTAAAAGTTAAGTTTCTAAAAACTTGTTCAGCTCTTTTTGAGACCAGCAGAGTGAGAAAATCTATTTTATTCCTTTTTCAAAAGTTGCCCTTTTCTAATGTCAAGCAACTACAGAATGAATGAACTTTGGAAGTGTCAGTCTTAGAGTGTTATGCAATTTGTTCTGAGTATGAATTAGTCAAGCTGAGATTTTGAGTGCATTAAAAACAAGGAAGATGAGCTGAACACATTCCTAAAGGGCAAAAATGCTGTTAGGTCTGCTTATCTCAGTTTGCATGTCAATTTTTTTTTGCAGTGGAGATTTCCTGGTTTTACTGTACTGTGATCTCATGTGACAAAATATCCTTAAAGGGTTTATGGACATGTGACAAAGACAGAAGAATTGGAATAAAGTAATGGCATCTTTCTTGACTTAATATTTGGAAATGAATAAATCTACATCTTACAAAAGATAAAAGATATAGGGATATTTTCTCTCTAGTTGCATCTGTTCAGCTTTGATGATGCTGTTTTAAAATTAAATCAATATTTTATTCAATCAATGTTTTATCTGATAGAAATAAAGTCATGAGTATGAGTTTCTTTTTACTGAATTTATAAATGACCCAGCCAAAATGACCACTGTCTTTAGTACTGTTAATTTATCATGCTTTATGCTATGTTATTATGACTTTTAGAATATGACTGTGAAAGCACACAGTCATATTTTAAAAAGACATGTCAGAGTAAAGTCTAGGACAGGCGTGACAACACCCACATACTAAAGCCACAATATGACTCCAGCATACTGGCATGTAGATGGTGTTATTGGGAGGCAAAGAATGTAGTGGAATGCAAGAGAGTTCTAGAAGCAGATGGACAGAAGGTCATGATTGGAAGGATGTTAACTACTGTTTTCTGTCTCCTCTCTTTGCCCTCTCTCATCTTTGACAATATCTACACACTGAAATCTACCTTCATTTCTGGGACAATATTAATAGAGACAATCCACAGCTAGAGTCTATCCAATAAAATTTTTCTTCTCTGATTCCGGACCTCACCCCTCCCTGATTCATGTGATTCCAGTGACCTTGTTGAAAGATGGCTGGCACTTCCCACCCTGTGCATTGACTATGTCATCATCCTGAGCATGGAGATTGGTTCACAGCTGAGTCTGCAACTCAAAAGAGCCAGTCAGAACACTTATAATATTGATACCGACTACTCTTCTATTTATATTTGATGTAATATTAGTGAAATATTTCTTATATGCCAAACAATGTTGCAAGTAGTTTATGCAAATGAAATCATTTAATTCTCACAATGACTTATAACCTTTGATACTATTTTTTGTATTTTACAGATAGAGAAATTGAAGTTCAGATGTTTTAAATTGCTTCCCAAGGTTATATAGCTAGAAAGTTACAAGGCTAGAAATCTACATACAGGTTTAACTTGCTTTCTCTTGATCACTTTATGACATTATTTCTCTTCTGAGATTATAAATTATAAGTGCAACATAAGCCTGAGAATAATCGTTTGAAAGCAAAACCAACAAATAAAAGCCCAGACAATAACAATAATAACAAAAATAATAGAGAAGGACAGACTCCCAGTGACTTTTTTGAGCACATGCCCATTCAATCCTGACATGAATCACAGTGCCTCCTCCCTCCATTCTCATCCTTCTCTAGTAAATACAGACAAAGCAATTATTGTAATGTGATACCCAAGATTCTTTGCTGTCTGTCATCTTCTGATAGCCTGGTGTTATAACAAAATATCTGTTTTGGGAATTAAAAATGAGGATTAATAGCTGTCTTTTCTGGAAATAACCTGTAGTGTTTAGTCACTTACTGTTACTTCCTTCATTCTTCCATTCTAAGTGTCCTACCTATATTGTCATGGACTGTAATCATGTAATAATTTATATCCATGGTTGAATTTGGGTAGGCGTGAGTTAGGTGACGTTTCTCTTTACGTATCAGGAAGTATTACATAATAAAAAGTAAATAAATAAACCATGGTTGATTTCATGCTCCATGGCCAGCACCACTTTGACTTCCTTGTGTTTGTTATGAAATACAAATAGAAATCCTTGCCCTTTCTATTTTAGCAAAAGTGTCGGATTTCAAAGAGAACTGAAGCTTGAGATTGCCACATGCAAAGATGGTCCTTGAACACACGTCCTGTACCTCCTTCTCTCCTCCACTCCTGCCCTACTCATGCCCTCATTTTGGGCCAACTGTTGAGGTCTCTGTTTGGGTAGTAATTATAGAAAGGTGTTTCAGTTTTCAGTAAAGTCCTTTTTTTTTTTTTACAAAAAATAAGACAAAATATGCCACTCTTTTCACACCCTAATTCTTGTCGCATACAAATAGAAGTAGCTAAACAGAACAAACTAAACATATGGTTAAATTATTTTTCTTCTTAAATGCTAGTGTTGTTTTTACACTCAGCCCCCATGAATACACTGAATACTTTTCTTCATATAACTCACAAAATCTTTGAAACACAAAACCAGTGACCAAACGTGATACTTCCTTTGTTTGGAAAGAATCTGGTGTTTATTCTTTAGCAGTTCCTGAAGCTCTGAACAAATCGTAACTTTCTTTACATACAACTGTATTGACTCCTTAGGACCTGTAGTTGAATGTCTGACATCAAATAATTTTAGCCTTTAGAACTTATTTTCAAAGTTCTTTCTATTTTGCTCTTGTAAATCTGCTTCCTATGTAGATGCAGATAAAACATGTCCCTTTTAAATTTCTCTGCCTCCTTTTAATAGCAGAGGCTAAAGTTTAAATTATCAGTCTGATTCATTGGTCTGAAACATTGTAGTTTCCTTCTGAGGAAGATTTATTTTAGTACTTAGTTATAGATAAATGTATTACTATCTACTTTTTTTATTATGAACCATTTCAGCTTTATAAAGAAAGAAATTCTTAATCTTTTTACTGAAAGTTGTTGCTTAAAGAAATCTTTTTTCCACAACCTCAATTTAATTTTTATAGACTTTGATCTCATTCTTTATTAATCTTCAAGGTTTCAAACACCATTGTCTTTAATCAGAAGAATAATAAGTTCAGCCAGCTGGCTGGGTGTGATAAGTTCATTTATACCTTTTAAGACAAAATACTAGTTTATTTCTGTTTCTTTAGTTCTTTGTGGAAGCAGCTGTCTTACTCTTATGTAAATTGGTATGCTGATTGAATCTAGGATTGACTTTGGCTTTGGTTTTACACTCCCAGTTCCCCTAGAGAACCATTAGAAACTCTGTTGACAATTACCAGTAGTTGATGTGAAAGTTTTTAATTGAGTGAGTCATTGCGTATAGTCAAGGAAACATTAACTCTGTTGACTCTGTACTTCATCCCCCATATCCAATTATTTACCAATATTCCTTGGGGTCTAGTACAGGCGTTCATCTCATATCTGAAGTATTCTAATAGCTTCCTATATAAATATACATGCATTTATTCTCTTATCTCCCCAATTTAGTATCAATATTGCTAACCTAGTTTTTTTGTAAATAAAATATATGTAAATAGTTCTCCTGTTGAAGATCTTTTTAATATTCTTTGTTTCAAGATAGAAACTACTTACTATGACACAAAAGGACTTACTGCAAATAGGTTCTATCATAGATTTCCAGCTTAACCTTGTCAGCAATTACTTTCCCCAGCTTTACCAGAAACACGTTGTACTTTATCAATACATGTATGCTTTAAAATTTCCAGGCATTTTTTACTTCCCCTGACTATTCTATGCAGATTTTATCCAGCGATATTTACTCGGATTCTATTTTATGCAAGATAATTTTCTAAAAGTTGAAATGTGGGAAAAATAAAGTAGATGTGGTTTCTAATGCCTTCTAAATTATAGCAAAGACAAAGAGATCTAAACAAATGAGCAAACACATATATAGAAAGGAATCCTCAATACGTGTGTATGAATTATATATATAATGTATATAATAATTTTAGAAAGCATTAAGTGGTATAAAGAAAAAAAAAGATAATAGGCTAGACATTGTCTTCTCAGCATAGATTGAAAACAGTTTTGACATGGTCAAATTTAGCACTTAGCATAATAATAACAGCTAAAATATGTGGTGTTCATACTATTAGTACATATATTCTTCTAAACACTATTTCTGGATTAATTTATATTACCAGGCCATTATTACAGATAAAGTAACTGTACTAGAGAAAGGTTAAGTAACTTGCCTAAGGCATTAATAGAAAAGGCAAAAAGAGAGTCTTTCTTCAGTGTTTGTTCTCTTAACCACTGTGCTATGCTGCCTCTATACATGTGATGTTGTATTTATGTGCTTGTCCCTGTAGCAACACATTTATTTCGGAGTTCCTTGTTAGAAGGGATCATGCCCAATTCATCTTTATACTTTATGTGCCAAGCATTTATTCAATGTTTAAAAAATTGTAATTGACAATGTTTTCATTATACAGTACTCTTAAAGAGTGTGCATAGTATTTACTGGTCTTGTTAAATCATTCTTTATACATGTTCAGTGGGGAGAGAAAGAAAAAAATAAAGAGAGGGGAGAAAGAGAGAAAAGAGAACGGAGTTTCATTTGAACTAGCTTGGACTATATGCACATTCTTTTTTTATGATAAAGATGTGGGGTACAATTGAAGATAGGTATACAAACGTTGATTATGCGGGTACCCTTGTTAGTGGGGTATGCTCCTCCCTCCCCTAGCAGTTTCCCTCAACTGCTAATCCCACCCCCCTCCCCTGACAGTTTCCCATTACTGCCAATCCCTTTATTGTAGTATTATAATTATTCAAGGTCCGCTTTTGAGTGAGAACATATGCTACTCTGTTCTTTGTTTCTGTGATAGATCACTGAGTGTGATCAACTCTAAATTCATCCAAGCTGCTGCAAAGTTCATATATTTATCTTTCTTTATGGCTGCATAATATTCCATTCTATATATGTACAACATTTAAAAAAAATCCAGTCCAGCTTTGATGGACAACATGCTTGGTTCCATGTTTTTGCTATTGTGAATAGAGCTACAACAAACATACATGAGCTGGTAACTTTTCTGTATAATGATTTGAGTTCCGCCAGGTATATTGTCAATAGGGGAATTGCTGGGTCATATGGAAGATCATTTTCTAGTTCTTTCAGAAATCGCCACACTGTCTTCCAAAGAGGTTGTACTAGTTTACATTCCCACCAGCAGTGTAGAAGCATTCCTTTTTCTCCACATCCTAGCCAGCATCTGCTGTTATTTGTTTTATTAATGATGGCCATTCTTACAGGGGTTAGGTGGTATCTCAATGTGGTTTTGATTTGCATTTCTCTGATGATGAGTGAGGCTGAGCACTTTTTCATGTGTCTGTTGGCTGCCTGTATATCTTCTTTTGAGAAGTGTCTATTCATGACTTTTGCTCACTTTTTGATGGAGCTGTTTTTTGTTGTTGTTTTTTTTTTTCCTTTTGGTGCATTTGAGTTCCTTTTAGATTCTAGATGTTAGGTCTTTGTCAGATATGCAGTTGGCAAATATTTTTTCTTATTTTGTGGGCTGTCTCCCTGCTCTCTTGGTGATTTCTTTTGCTTCATATGCACTTTCTAAATAAAAGACTGTGTACAGAGTGGGGACAGAGGACTGTGAACTCCCGAGTTATATGCCAAACACTCAGAGTACAGTAAAGCATCTCTTTGTTGAGAGTTATCTGTGAATTACTCATATTACTTCAGGTCTAACCATTAATGGCCAAACTACTCTGATGTATTCATATTACAGCATAGTTAAGATAGATATATCTCTTTCCCATCCCTGAGGAAGATTTACTTACATTTCAGGGTAGGGAAGACAATGTCTTTCTCTCTGAGGAGAAGATGTGCAGGTTGCCGGATCCCCTATATGACATCAAGGGTTTCCTACTTTCTGGTTCCCTCTCTTGGAATGTGTTTCCACTGTGTGTGTGTGTGTGTGTATGTGTGTTCAACACTTGGTTCTAATCATTCTGCTGTGGGGAAATTGGAGTTCAGTTAATCAGCATTAGGTTGATATTCGGGCAACTTTTATTTCTGTCCATCATATATTACCTTCATCTCTGACCCAGAAGGTTCATGTTTTTCTGCTATATTAAACTGTGGTAAGATAAATTACCTTGCAAGTAGTGTAAAATATTCAGTCTTTTACAACTCTGACTCAACAACTTGCAATAAAATAAAACAAACTAAAGTCAGAAGAGATACTTGAATTTTGGAAAGTCAAAATCAGAAATTATCCACTACAGATGGAACAACCTATTGTTTCTAGGGACTATGTTTTTTTCCAAATTATATTTCTAAAACTAAACTGCATCTGGCTTTAGATGATTCTGGACATATTTGCCTTAATAACTGAATGAATGTTAATACAAACAATAATTTCTCATTTCTCATTCTGTAGGGAGCTGAGAAAAATCATTTTAAATAATATTTGTAGCTGAGTTCCCTTTCAAGGGATACTAAGTAACACACAAACCAAAGACTGCACCTAAATAACTGTCTCCATGTTGCTAGATCATTTATGAGAGTTAGAGATAATTTTTATCATAATAACTTAAATGATATGTTGTTCCTAAACTAGATATAATATCCTAATAAAATCAATCTCTAACACAGTGAAGTCACCATTTAAGTAATTAAGTAACATAAATTACTGCTGTAAAACTGAGAGCTTGATATAAGCTCTGTTTCACGTTTCTTTCAGCCAAGACCCAGTCTAAGTTCATCTGATGACTAGTTTTGTGCTGATGGTTTTTAATGTCCTCAATTGTGTCATTTGTGAACAAAGACAATTTTCCTTCCAATTGTTATGCCTCTTGTTTGGTTAATTTTTTGCCTTGTTGTACAACCTAGACTATTAAAAAATAATGATAAGAAAAGCTCATCGCAATGGACATCCAGATATCCTTGTCTTGCTCCCAACTTTAGAGAAAAGACAATGTTTCCCCGTTAGATATGATGTTAGCTGTAGATTTGTCATAGCTGACCTTAATCAGTTTGAGAATATTTCCTTCCATCCCTCAATTGCTGAGAGTTTGTATCATAAAAGAATACAGCCACGCCTTGAGGTTATTGTGGATTCAGTTCCGGACTACCACAACAGAATGAATATCTCAATAAAGTGAGTCGTGTGAACTTTTTGGTTTTCCAGTGCATATAAAAGTCGTGATTGTAATATAATGTAATATCGTAGTGTGCATACTAACATGTCTAAAAACAGTATACATAACTGTTTTGCAAAATGTTTCATTGCTAAAAAACGTGAGCAGTCATCATCTGAGACTTCAGCGAGTTGCAGTTTTTTTTGCTGGTAGGAGAGCTTGCCCATTGTTGAAGACTGCTGACTGATCATAGTAGTGGTGACTGAAGGTTGCTACTGTGGCAATTTATGAAACTAGGATAACAATGAATTTTGCTGCATTGATTGAGTCTTCCTGTTTTGTAAAATTTCTCAGTAGAATCTAATACTCTTAGACAGTGTTTTCTCCACTGTAGAACTTCATTCAAAATTGAAGTCCGTCCCCTCAAACTCCGCCACTGCTTTATCAAGTTTAATGTAATATCCTAAATCCTCTGTTGCCATTTTCACAATGTTCACATCATCTTCCCCAGGAGTAGTTTTCATCTTAAGAAACTACTTTCTTTGCTCATCCGTAAGAAGCGGCTTCTCGTCCTATCAAGTTTTATCTTGAGAGGGTCACACTTCATTCACATCTTCAAACTCCACTTCTAATTTGAGTTCACTTGTTATTTCTACCGCATCTGCAGTTACCTTCTCCACTGAAGTCTTGAACACCTCAAAGTCATCCATGACGGTTGTAATAAACTTCTTCCAAACTCCTGTTAATGTCAATAACTTGACTTCCTCCCACAAATTATGGATGTTCCTAATGGTTTATAGAATGGCAAATTCTTTCCTAAAGGTTTTCGATTTACTTTATCCAGATCTATCAGAGGAATCACTAACTATGGTTACTATAGCCTTATGAAATTTATTTATTTATTTAATTAAAAAGTCAAAATTACTCCTTGGTCCATGGGCTACAAAATAGATGTTGTATTAGCAGGCATGAAAACAACATGGATCTCCTTGTACATCTCCATCAGAACATTTGGGTGGCCAGATACATTGTTAATGAGCAGTTGTCAGTATTATTAAAGGAGTCTTTTTCTTTTTCCTAAGTAGTAAGTCTCCATAGTGAACCTAACAAAGCAAACCATGTTGTAAACAGAAGTGCTGTCATCCAGGCTTTGCTGTTCCACTTATAGACTACAGCAAAGGAAATTTAGCATAATTTTTAAGGTCTTTAGGAACTTTGGAATGGTAAATGTCCAATAGTTGCAATGTAAAGTCACCAGCCAAATTAACAAAAGAGTCATCCTGTCCTTTGAATATTTAAATCCAGGCCTTGACTTCTGCACTCTAGCTATAAAAGTCTTAGGTGGCATCTTCTTCCAATATAAAGTTGTTTTGTTGCCATTGAAAATCTGTTGTTTAGCATAACCTCCATCATCAACAATCTTAGCTAGATCTTCTGAATAATTTGCTGCAGTTCTCCATTGGCACTTGCTGCTTTACCTTGTACTCTTATGTTATAAAGATGGCGTTTTTCCTTAAACCTCATGAAATAACTACTGCTAGCTTCCACTTTTTCTTCTACAGCTTCCTTACCTCTCTCAGCCTTCATAGAGCTGAAGAGAATTAAGGCTTTGCTCTTGATCAGGGTTAGGTTTATGTGATTGTTGTAGCTGGTTTTTTTTTTTTATCCAGACCACTTAAGCGTTCTCCATATTACTAACAAGGCTGTTTCACTTTCTTATTCATGTATTCATTGGAGTAGCACTTTTAGTTGCCTTCAAGAACTTTTCCTTTGCATTGATAACGGGTAACTGGTGCTAAAGGCCTAGCTTTTGGCCTGTTTTTTAACATGCCTTTCTCACTGAGCTTAATTATTTCTAGCTTTTGATTCACAGTGATTGATGTGCAACTCTTCCTTTCACTTGAACACTTAGAGGCCATGGTAGAACTATTAACTGGCCTAATTTCAATATTGTTGTATCTCAGAGAATACAGAGACCCAGAGAAAGGGAGAGAGATAGGCCAGTCAGTGGAGTAGTCAGAACACACACCACATTTATTGCTTAAGTTTGCTGTTTTCTCTGTATATTCATTCTCTGGTTTGTGGTGCCCCCAAACAACTACAATAACAACATCAAAGATTACTGACCACAGATAACTATAACAGACATAGTAATAACTAAAAAGTTTGAAATATTGCAAAAAATGTTATACAGAGATAAGAAATTGGAAAACATAAGTTGTTGGAAAAACGGACCTGAAAGACTGGCTTGGTGCAAGGTTGACACATACCTTCAAATTGTAAAAGACTATAATATCTGCAAAGTGTAATAAAGCATAGTACAATAAAATGAGATACAATTGTATTGTCTTTTATCAAATGCTTTTTTTTTTCTGTTATATGACCATATATTTTTAATGAGTTGTAGCAAATACCACATAAGTATGATGCATATGATTATGGTAAAATATATTGAAGGACATCTGCTGGGTTACAATCATTGGGTATAGAAGAGCAAAGAGTGGAACACAAAGAGACTCTGGTTCTCTCCCCGGAGGTTGCAGATCCCATTGTCGGCAGCCTGCTCTTCACACGGAGCTCGGCCGTAGACATCGCTGAGGCATCACCCCGGTTTGGACAGCTACTGCAGCTGCCGCCACCTCCACTGCAGCAGATGCGGTGGCAGCCATTCCACATTGCACTGCCCATGCCTGAGGAAATTCATGACTACAGAATTTGACGCCCCTGCGAGCAAGATCTGCTGAGGTTGCTGCTGCCACTACTACCACCTTGACGTCCTGCCAGGCCGTGGATCTCTCCTCCCGTGTGCCTTGAGGCAATGGCTCCCTCCCCTCACAGATGAGCAGCTGAGATAAAGACCATCTGGAGCAGTGAGATACCACCACCTGCTGGTGATTTAAGGTAACAACACCAAAAGGGGAAAAACAGAAGCTTGACCGACACAGGCCAGATCTGAGTGGTGAACTGGGCAGTGGTGAACTGAGTGGTGATCTGAACTGCCCTTCATAGCAGGCTGGGGCAACAGACCCTACCTGTGAACAAACTTACCAGCCTGAAAAGACAGCTAGAAATCAGAGTTGAAAGGACATTCGACTTAAATGAAAAGTCTCAGAGTGTGCTTGATTGGTTCTGTTAGTCTACTGACTTGATTCTATTCCTTCTGTTTTATCCCCCCCTTTTTTCCTTTTTTTCCTCCTTCTTTCATCTTCTTTTCTTTTCTCCTCTCTGTAAACCATATCTTTGTATAGAGGAATAGCACACCAATAAGGAGACTGGTAAACTTGTATGTTAGCGTCATTGTATGTTTTAGGTTTTTTTTTTGTATGGGAGTTTGTTAGTTTGTAACCATGGTCTATTATTTTTATATGTTTCAATTTTTGTCTTTCTGTCCATTTCTTGGTACTCTCGTCTGTTTTCCCCCTTACTCCTTTCTCTCTCCACCTCTCTCTGCCCTCCACTGTCTGCTCCATTCTCTTCCCTCTGTTAACCTCATTTTATTTCAGGGAGTAAACCTACAACCCCACTGCATGGACAGATTCCAAGGCAGTGGGAAGTAGGTTTCAGATTATCCATACACCTGTTCTAAAAGATAAACAATTTCAACTGGGAATAACCTACCCAGCCAAGCTAAGCTTCATCAGTGAGGGAGAATGGAAATCTTTCCCAGATATCCAATCCCTAAGAACCTATGCTGCTACCAAACCACCTCTACAAGAAACACTTAAGAAAGTACTGAACACAGATGAAAAGGAAAAAAGAAGAACAAAGAGTGAGAAAACAAATGAGGAAAATTGTTCATAATAAGAAAGATGCCTCTGATAAAAATGTCATTACTATATAATATTATTTATGTAAATTTGTATATGTATATACTAGGATGGGGAGTTGGGTCTTTCTTGTAGTTTCAGGGTTCTGGTCTTTAACCTCAAAGCCAAGGAAAGTGAATCATAAAAATGTACCAAAAAGAAGATCTAGGCTTATCTTCATAAATAAGAGTGATTAAACTGGCTGAGGGATCATCACTCCAATATCTTACTTATGAGGTGTACGGTTTTTAGGTATAAGGATTTGAAGGAGGAGTTTATAAGAATAGACAGCACTAGGACTATCCCCTTCCTCCTCTACTCCATCACAAAAGGAATTGGACACAAAGCATACTTCTCAGAGAGGTTGGAAGTTCTAGAATGTTCTCTTCTGATGGAGTGTGGGGCAAGAGTCTGAGAGATTTGAGAGATTTGTTGCTAGAACGTAACACATGCCCCTGGGTTTGAAGTGCATGGTGAATGAGGCCTCACTTTCACTTAAAGACATTTGAAAATAGAAACTCCCTCCAGCAACTGTAGAGAAGAAAGTCATCTGCAAAACTTCTCTTTCACTTGATGCTGGGAACAATCCTGGCCTTCCTGCATGCCAGGTTAGACCTGTTTTGAAAGAACTTTGATTAAACGGGATCTCAGTTGAATGAGTCTAAGAAGGGTTTATAGCTAGAGGACAGATTTGAGGCCCCTTGTAGAGAGTCAGCAAAGCCCATTGTCTGTGGCAGCTAACTCTGCAATTGAGCAGTAAACACAGGTGAAGAATCTACAGACCTGCCTTCTATGACAGCGAAAGAGAGAGGCAGAGAGAAGGCATACTTGCGCATTTAAGACAACTTTGTTGACAGAAATAACTGAGAGCCCATAAAGATCAGTTAACAGCCCCAACTAATTGAGAGATTACTCATTCAATCATTCATTTATTCATTCATTCTAATCAAGTCATAGGAGAAGAAAATTTGAAAAGCAAACACACTTTCTTTTTACTGCTGCTTCTTTTTACTTCTCTTCCACAGGAAGGGAAGAGGAAACCTTATAGCGAATGGAAGATTAAAAATCCTATTTAACTTAGACTAGAAATTTTCATTGCTCAAAGGTGAGTGTTAAGCTATGAGATCCAACTACATTGTTGATAAGAAGCAGAAATCTACCAGGGCTTTTTAAAAGTTTCTCCAGTAGTAGAAAGTAAAACTGTTTTCAGATTTTGACTCTACTGAGTTCAGCATATTGCTACAAAACCAGGGTGTTTGGGAGTTTATACATCCCTTCACATATCTACACTCAGAGATGAATAAAAGATTGGTTACTAAAATATTAATGTTGTCTCAAAGAAATGGGATTTTAGGCATTTAAAAAAAGAAAGCACAATTTTATTCAGTGGAAATCTTAAATTAGAATTAGAGATTGATGCTTATCTTTCTTTTAAATCAAATGCATTCTCCTAAAACTTATCTCTAACTGCAACTACCCAGACACCAGCAAAACCCCTCTCCCAACACGCACACACACAGAATGCAAAGATAATGTCCTCAAAACACTTCACCATCAAGTTTCTGAGACTTTCTCTTGAAGATTTGTGTGACTCATTAGAGTCTCAATCAAAAAAACATATAAAACCTTAAGTATTCAAATATGCAGCACAATCAAGGAAGCACACCAGCTGATTGTTAAAATATGCAGCCTGTTGAGTCAATCCCATTAAAGTGAGTTTTAGAGACTGAAATATGCTTGAGAATTAGTAAACTATGTGATTTCAGTTGTCAAGTATATTCAAATATTTCAAAAGATACAAGAACTTGTCTTGAGAAAAGATATAAAATATTCAAACTCTGATAGTGAAGAATTCCTGCAGTAGGTCATGGGGGTGGGAGCTGGAATAAAATCGGGGTCCCCCATATCACAAATCGTCTTTCGAACGTTTCAGAAAACCAGGTATTATAGTGAATATCAAATGGTGTGGTTAGTTCTTCCTCACTCCCTAGAGGAATGACATCTCAGTCTATTGGGGAAGATATACAGAGCCCAGGGGATAGCAACTAAGGCAGAAAAAGGGAAGCATTTTTTTTGTAAAATTGGCAGAAATTGCCTTTTTATCTTCCAAGAAAATGTTGTGAGGCAAAACTGTCAATTTAGCGCAGATTTGCTTTAAAACTATTTCCTTATTTTGTGCATTAATTTTTAAAACTTTTTCCCCCCACAAAGAATAAAGCTGTCGCCTTGAAATATTGTGGCTGGTGCTTACATTATGTGATTTGATTATGTTACATTAGTAACCTCATGTATCTTTATTTAATATAAGAAGGGACATTTAAAAATATTTATATACTCTCTCTTTTGGTATGCTCTGCATGTAATGGGAAGGGATATGGCTGGTTTCACACATGCAGGCACTACACAGTCTTTCCATAAATGTGCAGATGGTTAGTTGGTAATATCAAGGAGTCTTTTGCACAGATGGGGGCATAAAAATGATTAGTGCAAATTACGCAGGAAGATTCATTCAGATCATGGCAATGTAACAGTGTAGGAATTATGGTTTATATTTGTGAGTTGAAATAGGGCATAAAGAAATTGGCCTATCAAAAAAGCTGTAATCAGTTCAGTATCAGTACCCAGAAGTCCTATAACATATTAAACTTATGGTCATTTTAGAAATACTCAGAAGGCTACAATTTAGTTTTCTTCTTACTTAGGCTGTTCCCTGAACTGGTATGAGCACATTTATTGGTAATCATATTCTCCAAGCCACAATAGTTTGGCTTAGAAACACCTTTGGGAAATTTTACTCATTTTAAGTTTTTTCATCTCCCCTTAATGGCTAAGCTTTGCAACTTTTCTTGACTATGTAAAGGTTAGCATGACATTTATGTAAAGTGAGCAAAAAAAAAAAAAAAAACCAATTAAACAAAAAAAATTTTCAGATCCTCCATCCATGAGACTATTTGATTTTCCTCCAGTCAAGACATATCTGGATACTTTTCAGTTGCATTCTAGAAGGTATATATATATATATTTACCGTGCACATTTATTTTTCATGTAGTATTGGAATTTTAAGCCAAGGGTATCTAAACATGTAGAGAAAAAAAAAGAACATTATTTTGCAAAGGGAGAATCACTCTCTAAAAACTTGGAAAGATAAATTAACTACACTTTTAACATGTTTGTTAGATGCGAAGGTCGATGGACTTCATCTTTAAAATTACAAGTATGGGTTCTTTCTTTTTCTTAAGAAAATGAGGTAACTTTTAGCCTCAAGGTAAATGTAAGCTAATTTTGCTATTTTTTAGTTATTAACCCAAATTTCATCAGAAATATTTTATATCTAAAGTTTTAGTTTAGTCTCACTGTACTTTATGGCATTATAATATTATGTCTCTGAGAGTTTCTACTATGAGGTCTTTTAAAAGGTAATCTGAAAACAATTTAGATGTATAATGGAAAAATAGCCCATCTACAATGTCAATACATTATACCTAGGTGTATACTTACAAAAAATATTCAAGTTATATGTAAAGAATACTATAACGTACTCTCATAAACACACACAAATGTAGTAAACATCTGTCTGGGGATGGGGAGACACCTGTTATCAGCAAGGGGACCTGAATGAAGCATATTTGTATATCTAACCCTTAACTGTACCCCACAATATCATAATAAAAAATTTTGATTAAAAAATTTTTTAAAAGTTTAAAAAATTTAAAAATAAATAAAAAAATTTTAAAAAAGATTTTAAAGCACAGACATGTATTATCTTTAAGGGAGAGACACAATAAATTGTCAAAATTTCCAAATATTTCTCTAGACCCAATGCAATTTTCACATAACTTTCTTATGAAAGTTTCTGAAACTCGATTAAAGTGTCCACAGTATTACCTGCAAGAATATAAAGGCAAGAACTTGTTAGAATCATACCAAGAACAAAGTAAGGCTGAGCATGCCTTTTCAGAATTTCAAATGTATTAGACAATGATAGTAAAATAAATGTATAATACTGATACAAAATTAGGCACATGAACCTATAAACCACAGTAAAGCCTCAATACATAGATGTACATAAATATAAGCATTTAGTATTAAGTAAAACTTGGCAAAGAGGATCAAGCATAAATAAATATTCCTAAAGAAATAAATTATTTTTTGTAATTCCCTTCACATTCATACATTTTATTTCTTGAATATCTACTGCCTGCCAGAATCTAACTTGCAAGAGATTAAAAAAAGTGAAAAAAGACAAGGTTCACACTCTCATAGAGCTTAAATCTTTGTAGAAGTAACAAATAAACATATCGTATGTTTGGTATGCTAACGTTGTTTCTATGCTATGAAACAAGAATAAGGGATGCAGGTGTGACTGCAAAATGAGACTGTGGTATCTTAGAGAGGTTGACCAAGAAAGTTGTTCTCCTATTTGGCATTTGTGCAAACTAATTAGGTACTTTTTGTCTAAAAAATTGGCAAAGATGAGGAAAAAGAGCCAGCATTAGCGTAAAGGCATTTGGAAAGAAGTTAGTTTATGTGCTGTTGATGAAAGTGTATATTAACATAGGTTTACTGCTATGCATTTTGACTGTGTGTGTGTGTGTGCATGTGTGTGTGTGCAATTATTTTTCCCATTACAGAGATAAAGAAGTGACAAAGGTTCATATTGAAACACTTTTCATATTCAGACTAAAATAAAAGTACTTCACATTCATTAAAAGGTAGAGGTAAAATAAAATTATAAACTATCCAAACAAGAAGATATTGTATACCCATGGAAAAAAGTAGTCAAAATGATTTGCTTAATAAAAAAGTTTATGTAACTGGAAGTGCAGTCTAAACCTATGACTATAAACATATGTATCAATATTTCTTTCCCTACACACACTTGGCCTAAAAGGTCATTCAACAAGTATTAACATAGATTATCTAAAAAGATGATACATTGAGTGTTTTTTAATTAATTTTTTTATTGTTAAAATTATTTAGAGTAAGCAAATATTATTTTCATAATGGCATACAAATTAATTTTCATGTTTTGTAGTACTTTTTATGATAGTCAATTCTGATCCAAAGAGGCGAAGCTTCAATTAGATAGGGAGACTAAGTTTAAGAGGTTTATGATACATCGTGGTGACTATAATAACAATATATGATATATCTGAAAATTTCTAAGAAAGTTCATTTTAAGTGTTCTCATCATAAAGCATTATGAGTATGTGAAGTAATGCATACGTTAAGTAGCTTGATTTAGCCGCTCCATAACGTACACATGTAATAAAACATTATGTTATACATCATATATAATTTTTATTTATCAATGAAAAAAATAATTATTTTTTAAAAAGTCAATTGTGTAATGGTTGCAAGGACCATATATAATATATATTACCATATCGTTAATATAGGTTAATTAATATAACTTTTAAGACAAATTTGAAGCAAACAATGAGAAGTAGACCTGTGATGCTGTATTTTGTAAATCGTGCAACAATGGCAAGGATATGCATAAGATACACATTGTTGTTTTCTCTAGGTTACCCTAAGTTAGATAGTAATAAAGGAAGACCTTTTAAGGCAATGGAACTGAAGATATTTGAATCACTACTGAAATAGTCTACAAAAAAAGGACAATAATGTGAATAAAACCCTAAAGTAGGGCAGGCCTAAAATAGACATGCTAGAGAAAGGGATTCTGCTTCTTTTCAATTCTTTCCCTTCCCTCCTTGTATAGTCTTTCTACTTGAATAGGCAGGTGTTGAGTTTATAATCCCCTTAAAGAAGACTTCACTGAGTTGTTATTGAAACAAACAGTGGTAATAAAGGTTTCTTTCAATTAAACTATGCCATAAAAAAATAAAAAGATAGTGATTCACAACTGTTGTTGCCTAGTTTAATTAAGTACAGACTGTGTCTTCTACTTTTTAAAATTCAGTAAAATGTTAGTATGTATGTAGCCTTAAATGCTATTAAACAATATTAGTTAGTGCTTATCCTTACAGAGGACTGTGCTCTATTTTAAGCATCAGCAAATGGAAATACATACTTTCTAGTTTTTTCATTATTACTGTTACAATAGGCATTTTGTTTATTTGAAATACAAGAATTCATAACTTCCCAGATCTGCTTCTTTGTATTATTTTATTTTATTTTTTTAAAGATGCATGTCTCACCATGTTGCCTAGACCTAACACCACTATAGTTTTTCATTTGTTTTATTTATTTATGTATTTATTTAAATTTTAAAGATGTGGGGTAAAATTCAGGGTTAGATATACAAATGTTCATTATGCAGGTACCCTTGTTGATGAGGTGTGCTTCTATCCTCCCCCTAGAAGTTCCCTACTAATGTCAATCCCTTTCTTATAGTGTTATGATAATTGTTCAAAATCCACTTATGAGTGAGAACATGTGTATTCAGTTCTTTCTGTGATAGATCACTCAGTATTATAGACTCTAAGTTCTTACAAGTTACTGCGAAGTTTATTTAGTTCTTCTTTATGGCTCATAATATTCCATAATGTATATGTACCACATTTTTTTTAATCCAGTCCTCTTTCTATGGGAAGCATGATTGGTTCCATGTTTTTGCTATTGTGAATAATGCTGCAATAAACATGTGTGTGCAGGTATCTTTTTCATAGAGTGATTTGAGTTCCTCTAGGGTATAGTCCCAGAAGGGGATTGCAGGAATTGTATGAAACATCAATTTTTTGAACTTTTAGGAATTGTCCAACCATTTTACCCAGAGGTTGTATACTAGTTTATACTCCCACCAACAGTGTAGAAGTGTTACCTTTTCCCCGCATTCTCTCCAGCATCTTTGGATTTTTGAGTTATTGATGATGACCAACTTGACTGGAGTTAGGCGGTATCTCAGTGTGGGTTTTTTTTTTTGAGTTGGAGTCTCACTCGGTCGCCCAGACTGGAGTGCAGTGGTCGCTCCGGCCACCGCAGCCTCACCTGCTGGGCTCCGGCGATCTCTGCCTCAGCCTTCCAAGTAGCCGGAATTACAGGCATGCACTACCACGCCCGGCTGATTTTTTTTGTGTGATTTATTGTAGAGATGAGGTCTCCCTGCCCAGGCGGGTCTCAAACCCGCGGACTCAGGCAATCCACTCACCTCAGCCTCCCAAAGGCGCGGGATTACAGGCTGAGCCACCGAGCCCGGCCTCAGTGTGGTTTTAATTTGCATTTCTTAGATGACTAGTGAAACTGAGCCTTTTCGTGTGTGTTTATCTGTTGGTTGCTCATATGTCTTGTCTTGAGAAATCTCTATTCATATATTTGGCCCACTTTGAAATAGGGCTGCTTGTTTTTCTCTTTTCAGCACATTTGAGTTCTTTGTAGATCCCAGATGTTAGACCTTTGTCAGATATTCAGTTGACAGATATTTTTTCTCAGTTGGTGGGCTGTCTCCCCGCTGTCTTGATCATTTCTTTGGCTTTGCAGAAGCTTTTCGGTATGATGAGGTCCTACTTGTCAATCTTATCTCTTATGGGGTGGGCACTTGGGGTTTTGATCAAGAATTAGTTGGCAGTTCCACATTCCATACGGCTGTTTCCTGCATTTTCTAAGGTTCTGATTGTTTGAGGTTTTACTTTTAGGTATTTGATCCATTTAGAGTTGATTTTTATATATGGTAATAGGTAAGGGTCTTAGAGTCTTGTTTTTTTTTTTTTTGAGTTGGAGTCTCACTCTGTCGCCCAGACTGGAGTGCAGTGGCCGCTCCCGGCCACCGCAACCTCGACCTGCTGGGCTCCGGCGATCCTTCCGCCTCAGCCTTCCGAGTAGCTGGAACTACAGGTGCGCGCTACCATGCCCAGCTAATTTTTTATTTATTGTAGAGATGAGGGCTCGCCAAGTTGTCCAGGCGGGTCTCGAACCTGCGGGCTCAGGCAATCCACTCACCTCAGCCTCCTAAGGAGCGGGATTACAGGCTGAGCCACCGAGTCTGGCTAAGGGTCTTGTTTAAATCTTCTGCGTGTAGTCAGCTGGTTTTCCCAGCACCGTTTACTGTACAGGTTCTCCTTTCCCCAGTGGTTGTTGTTGGAGGCTTTGTCAAAGATGAGTGGATTGAGAAATTGAGGTTTTTGCTTCTGAAATCTCTATCGTTTTCTATTGGTCTATATGCTTGTTCTTATGCCAATACCAGACTGTTTTTATTTAAACATTTATTCGTTTTAAATGAGGTTATTATTCACTATTATTTTCAAATCCGGATCCTATATGATTGCTCCTGAGAAAATTTCTGTGTAATTTAGTACGAGATACATATGCTGACAACACTTGTGCATAAAAACTTTATCACAGTCCAGATCACATTGTATACAGTCATGTGGTAATCTGTCAGTTGCCACAATTTAAAGTTTTTGATTAAGATAATTTTTTCAAATGTTCATATTTCTTAAATGTGACACAGTGACTGTCGTCCATAAATGTTTATAGAATGTGAAATCAAGAAGAGAATACATCTACTCAAATATTTCAAATCTCATCAAATGACTATACTTAAGTAATCAGGAAAGTATCAGTATTTTGTTTTGCTTTTTTATTTTGTTTAGAATTCATAACATATGCTATATTGTGTGGCTAACAAAATGCAACATTATTTTTTGAAGATCATATACTAACAACAGCTTTTAGATGAAGTTTTGTGATTAAAATTGTGATTCTTTTACTATGACCCCTAACAATTCTGTGGAAGTGAGCATTTATTGATTCAGCAGATACATATGGTCAGGTATTGTATTAGAGTAAATTCTACAGGGACATTCTTACCCTCATGGAACTGTTAACTTCAGTTTTCTGTGTGGGACAAAAAACAATGCAATGAACCTATTGAATAAGATTTTTTCCTGGATAGAAATAGAAGCATGTAAAAAAAACCCCAAAAAACCAAAAATGACTAGACAAAGATTTAGAGAAAATGTGAAAAAATAATAATTATCACAATAAAACCACTTATCATGATAACCAGCTTGCACTCACTTTTGATAATTAGGCCTCTTAGGAAACTGAGGTTACTATCATGTTTATCATGCTACTTCACACCATGAAACTATTTCTGATTGTCATAGTTTATGCCAGCAAAATTATTGCAATATAGAAATACAAATGTAAGGTGCAGTGAGATTTTACGTAGGCATTGACAGGGAATAGGATTTGTTCAGGCAGACAGTAGAGGGAATAACTTTCGCCAAAGACATAAATGGGGCAAAATGAAACAGAGATTATATCTACTGAGTTTGAGTAGGGATTTGGGAGGAGCATGTTTAGCTGCAAAAAGGCAGGGCTGATTAGATGGGTCAGTCCCATGAGTTCCAATTTAAGGAGGTTGGTATCTATCCTGTAGGAAGGTGAGTTATCCATCATATTTTTGATTCTGCAAGTGACATGACTGAAACAAGACTTTTGAAAGATTGATCTGGCTGGGAGTTCCTGGATGCATTGAAAGGAAAAAAAAAAACAAACCTTCTGTAGTCAAAGAGGAAATAAAGGAATGCATAAAAGACATTGTCAGGAAATAAAAGTCTGAGAGACATAGACATTTCCATTTAACAGTTTTGCTGCGAATGTCCTCTAATATGTGTTTCATGACTATGTGCCCTTTCACTCTTTTAATGTTGGTTGATATTACTACAAACAAATTCAGACAAGCTGGGTGTTTCAGACATTTATGTTGTCTGGAGAAACACATAGGAGGTAAACAGAAATGTTCACTTTTCAGAAAGTTGTGCAATTTGGAAGACTCAACTCATATCCCCGTCTGTTCTTGTCATCTACTGGAAAGTAGGCAGAAGAACAAAAGTGATCTGCACAAAGAAAAATAACTGAATCCAGAAAAATGGTGAAATGCCAAATACAAAGGAAACTATTTTTAGGTTAAGCCTTTTCTTCAGTACTATCAATACAAACTGAAGAATTATTTTCCCCAATATCCATTAGCATCAACATTTTATCATTTGATGTCTTGGATGGATTTAATGTCGAATTGGAACTGGAATAAAAGTCGATTAATGTTAAGTATGAAAAACTATAGCATATAAGACAAATGAGATAATAAATAAATGAGTCTTTTGTAACTCATAGGAAGATAGCAAGGAGGGAATTGTAGATAGCAAACTGTCATTTTCAATCCAGACAACATTTACATGAGGGGAATGTTCTGTCAGATTACATAAAGATGGTTTTTCAGTTAATATATCATCCAGGTGTGAGAAGTGTACTCTGCTGAGTTATTAGGAATAGTTTCCTTGTAGAACATCCCTCCCACTAGCAGAAGTAATGCTCAATCTGCTGTATTGTAACAGCATAATTTAAATCTAGTCCCTGGATCAAATTCTTGTGAGGTAGGAGATAGCTGTTGGAACAAAAGAAGAAATAATTTCTTAGTATAATTTCTTTGCCAACGCGCCTGTTTATGCCTTTGTTTATGGTTGTTCCTCTCTTTAGAAAGTCTGTTAGACACCGATTTTTCTATCAGGTTTATCTTATTCTTGTTTAAAGATGTATTTCTTTTCTTAATTTATTTTTTTTATTTTTTATTTTTTGAGTTGGAGTCTTCCTCTGTTGCCCAGACTGGAGTGCAGTGGCCACTCCCAGCCACCGCAGCCTCGACCTGCTGGGCTCCGGTGATCCTTCCACCTCAGCCTTCCAGGTAGCTGGAACTACAGGCGCGCGCTACCACATCCAGCTCATTTTTGATTTATTGTAGAGACGAGGTCTCGCCAAGTTGCCCAGGTGGGTCTTGAACCCGCGGCTCAAATGCTAACTTTGTTTACCCAACTCTCTTCTCTATTCTAACCTACCTTATATAATTATTCCTCTTTTAGAAACTCATTGACCTTTAGTCAATGAATATAAAATTTAAATGATAAATTTGGTTATAATATATATGTGTGTGTGTGTATACATATATATATATATATATATTTTCCCATCTGTGTGTGGGATTATTAAAGGCATAATAGAGACTTTAATCATTAACTATATCCTTAGCACTTGATATATAGTGCCTAATCAAATATAAAAGGCTTGATAAATGATCATGCAATATTTTCCTCTCCTGTCTACTGGACTAATAATCAAAAAGATGTTGGTATACTCTTGCCTGTGTAGATATAGCATACATGATATTAATTATATAGTGTATTATCACCTAGAAGAAATACACAAAGATATATTTAAGTAAAACTAAACAATGATTAACCTTGATGATGAAGTTTAACTATGCTTGGGAATCTCAGTATTGATTCTGGTTCTTGGTGGTTAGAGGATGAAATGGTTCTTTATTTCATTCTCTATAGTTCTGATTAACAGGTATTATTCCCCTTATGGAAGACAGAACATGGGTACTCAATACTGTACCTTTTAAAAAATAAACTCTCTCAAAATACTAAGTGACAGATTAACCTCCCTGGATAAATATACATAATTCTGTTTGTGGTTACCAAAATTATTTTTAGTCCCACAGATAATAGTTGAGAGCAAATAATGATATGCCATTCCCATCCTAGTAGTTGGAATATATTTAACTTCTAGTCCATTCCTCAGTGATCTATCTGAATCTGATATTTTAAAGATGAGTTTATAATCTAGAAATGCTTATGATTTTAGAATCATGGAAGCTTCATTTTCAAAAGGAATTTGGACAATCTTTACCTCAGGCATAATTACAGGACAGATGACATTTCTCTCTTTAGTATTCTAGACAAGGGCTATCCAGCCCCTGGAAAGCAAGATAGAATAGCACTTCCAGTGAAGGAAACTTAGTTAGCTTGAAAGAATATTTATTGTTTTATATCATACATGATATATTCTTAATGTTATAATCAATGCTTAGTGTAATCCATCTCCCACATATCATAGCTATTGAGATGTCCAACTTCAGTACATTTTTTTTTTTTTTTGGTCTTGACATGATACAAGAGTCCTGGGGCTAACAAAGTCTAAGAAACCCCTTCACAGTGCATCTTTTTTATCACCACAATCCGCATTGTATGAATCTTCACATGCTGCTTTTAGTATCAATTCATTCTGGGCTAAATTTAGGCTGCCATGGCACCTCTAATTATTTCATCCTCTGGCATTGACATAGTCCCCCCCATCAGAAATTTAGCACCTAAAAGATAAAATTTAACACCTCAAGTTCTCATCAATTTCAGAATTAAAAAGAAAAGATCACTTAACGCTAGCTTGAAGAAAAGGTAATTGAGTTATCTAGGAAGCAGAGTTTTAATTGCCACCTTGAAAGGGGAAAATAAAATATCATTCCTCTGCTCCTTTTTTCCTGATGGTTCTGAAGGAAAATAAGATTGATCTAAGTTTTCAGTGAGGATAATCTAGCTATTCAAGAGTTCTTACATTATTGAATTGATATTTACCTTCTTGTAACTTCAAATTCTTGTTCTTAATTCTGTTTTTTGAAGCCATAACATAATAATAACTAATGTAATAATAGCCAATTTTAGAATGACTTTATTTGCTAACATTTTATTTTTAAGACCATGTCTTTTAGGCCCTCCTAAGCACTCTTTAAACTTATTTTAATCTGTATAGTTATCCTTTGAGGTATGTGCTATCATTTTCACTTTAAAACTGAGGACATTGTAACCTAGAAAGTTTAAGCAACCTTCATTCAACTCGGAAATGACCAACCCAAGTAAAGTTTCAAAACTCATTTTTTATTAAGAATTATGTAATAATACACCGTTCAGTCTATGGGACTGTTTAGAGAAGGCTCTTTGTAGGTAAGTCAATGAACAGCAGGTTAAGGGAGTCATAAATGAACAGGATATGTTGTTCTCTGTTGGGAGGAGCTGAACATTATTTTTCCTCTTTCTCCAAAAATTTTCTTCGAAAATTTCTTAATATGTTACTAGCTTGCACTACTCATTTTTCTCTCAGACTTTTAACACTACATTTTATCTTTACATTTTTATTTGTTCTATCTATCTATCTATCTATCTATCTATCTATCTATCTATCTATCTATCTATCTGAGACAAGGTCTCCTTAAGTTGCCACAGCTGACCTTGAGCTTCTGGCCTCAAAGTATCCTCCAGCCTCAGCCTCCCAAAGCTCTTGGGATACAAGCATAAGCCATCACACCCAGCCACACTTACCTAAATATTTTGAATCCTGCCATCTTTTGATCCCATAAGAAACTCAGGTTTCTCTGGCCCTATGTTTTCAAAGCTACTAAGAACTGTTTTATGACCACATTCCCTTCACGACTCAGTTTAGATTTTATGGTTCTTTCTTTGCAAATAATCTTCCATTATCCTTTGTCCCACTGTCCCTAAATCAGGTTATTAATCTCTTTCTTTGGATAAATATAAATGAATAGTTGAATAATACAGGAGAACTTTGCTAGTATCTACAAATTTCAAGTTGACTTTCAGTGCTGCCAGACAATTCTACTTTGCTTTCTAATTCTCCAAGATGACTACCTTACATTGTTTAATTATATTGATGCGTCTGATTCTCCTGACCTCCCACTCTCTGTTGGTTGCTTTGCTTCATAGTTTCTAGAGCAAATAGCGGAAGTCAGCTGTGATTCATCTATCCCTCTGATCACCACAGCCAACAATCTTACCCCACCTTTGTATACAATATATTCCCTTCTTTTATAGCAGAAGCATCCTTGTCCTATGTAAACCCAATCTCTCAACTTGTGATATGCATTTCAAATACTTTTACATTGGCACTGTTTATCCTCAAGTAGTGACAGCTACGTATAAAATAGATGACAAAAAACATAAGACCACCACACACACACACACACACACACACACACACACACACACACACACACACAGAAAGAGTTCAAAAGTCCCTCACCTCAAGACCAGATTTCCTCATCTGTGTACAAATGGTTTTCTTTTATTTTGCGGTTCACCTACTGAGGTTGTTTCTATCCTCTGGATTCATGTTCCCTAGAATTGTGTCAGAGTAGAAAGCAGAGCAAGGAGTATGGCATACACACCTATTGCCTGAAAGTGATATACAGCACGTTCTCTTACATTTTATGTGTGAGAACTAATTTCATAGTCATACCTGGAGGTGAAGTAGAAAGTGTGGACCCTAGTGGCAGGCAGCCACTAGGAAAGAGCAAAGACTTTTTGTGTACAGTTAAGGATTCCTTCCTATATGGATCCAGAAGAACGATTAGAGGAGTAAAAAGTTCTGTTAAAAAAATCATTTAAAAAAGAGTTTAAAAAACTGTTTCAAGAAGGAGGATGCAGTCAGCTGTTTTCAATGCTGTTGAGAAACTGGATAAAATCACAAGAGGAAAGGAAATATTAAAATCAGAAGGCTCCAGATCATTCTTAAATTTAACAAAACAAGTTCCAATGAGTGGTTGAAAAATAACATCAAATGGTGTAGACTGAAGAGAAAAAAAATAGTTAAGGAGTTTTGCCTATTTTGCTAATTGTCAGTATACACAACACTTTTGAGTGTTTTTACCCTCGAGGCAAGTGAAAAAAATGATGCAAACGATGCTGTAAGTTAAAGGATGACTTAGTTTAATTTTCAGTAAGTATATAGACATATGAGTAAATGACTCAAGGAAGGTATAAACATAATATAAATATTTCTGAAATTTTTTGAAGTTACTATTTGCATACAAATGTCAATGAAAACAGCACATTTATGCATAATGTTGCATCCTCACCTCATCAAAAGATAGATTTATGGCTTTGCTGACTGTTGCTACTTTTTCATAAATAAAGAGATTTTTCTTGATTGGAATGCTGACTGCCTTCAGACACTCGTTTTGGAGGAATGCCACTTTCTTTCTTCTCTGTTATGTTACTTCTTCCTTTCAAATACACAGATCCTTCACAGATAGGCTTCAGTAACCTGAGTTCTAATTACTTGATATTTTTAATTGAAATAAAATGTTTAGCATTACATTTTGGTACAACCTGAAAGCAGAAAATTTAGTTGAAAGAAATCAACAAAATCTTTTTCAAAAGTCTTTCCAGGTAAGGAGGAACATACAGTCTAAAAATAGTTTTATATAACTATATATTTTTTCTTTTTAGAAAAAGATGATGCCTATTTTAAATTACAGATATGGACAATAATTCTTTTATTGTTTAGCTCATAATAAGATAGATCACATAGTCTTTTTTTTTTTTTTTTAAGTTGACAACTTCTCCCTAATAGCACATTCTCTCACTCAATTTCTTTTCAGGACTCAGGAAAAATGCATTTCCACATATCTCAGGACCAAACTGTCAACCCCAGGCTATTCTTAGATCATTCCGTTTTGTCAGATGCCATAGGTTCTGAGCAAGAAACCATGAAGGCGAGTGTGTAATGAGAATATACACTAGGGACTGTTCCTGCCAGCCCCTCCATATCAGGCTGCACAGTTTGTGCACTGCATAGAGCAGCCTGTCCCTGGGAGTAACAGGCTGAAATCCTGTTTCCTCTTTGCTCATTAATTCATGTACACTATAATAGTGCTGTATCACCTAAAGCAAGGGACATCTTTTTCTAATTTGTTCACACACAGGAGGCTACTATTTATAACTCCTGCAAGGATGCTATGTAGACTGGTAGTGGCTCTAATACCTACTTCTCTGAAAAAAGTCCAGAGAACACAAATATGTCACCGTTGTGTACAGATTTTTTTTTATTCACAGACTATGTTGTCTCTTCTTGTCTTTTATTCCACTTGTATAGTCTAAGAATTAACACCGTTACTGACATTCTACTATGTACACTTTTTAAGGAATGTATATAATTTTCTTTTTAAATTTTCTGAAACAGGCTTTTAATATAAGTACAGTTACTTTCATTTTAGAGTAAAGTGAGAGTCAGAGACTTGCCATATACCTAATAAATCACAGAAGCATTTCTAAGTCTATGACTCTGAAGCCAAAGCTAATTTTCTTTCCAATACATATTTTGATATTTATGTGATCAGTTACAGAAATGTTTCTCATTGGTGAACTATTTACAGTATTTTTAAACATGTGGAAACCATACCACTAAATCCTCACACTAACATGGAAAGCAGGAAAAATAAGTATTGATACCTTAATTCCATAGATGAATGCAAAAGTTTAGGAAGACTAAGTGACTTGCCTTTGGCTGCAGACGCAAATTGGTAAAAGTAGAGTAAGACCACATCTTCAGATTTCATTTCTCTTTCTCCGTTCCTCTCAGTTACACATGCCCTGTTTAATATATTATTTTATTTAATAAGTGATCAAAATTCCTTTGATATTTCTTTTTTTGAGTTGGAGTCTCACTCTGTCGCCCAGACTGGAGTGCAGTGGCCGCTCCCGGCCACCACAGTCTCGGCCTGCTGGGCACCCAGCCCGGCTCCCTTTGATATTTCTACTTCTAGCCAAGATGGTGTAACTGGAACCCAGATTTAACATCCTGCTTAAAACAATTTAAAAACTGGATCAGCCGGGCTCGGTGGCTCAGCCTGTAATCCCGCGCCTTTGGGAGGCTGAGGTGAGTGGATTGCCTGAGCCCGCGGGTTCGAGACCCGCCTGGGCGGCGAGACCTCATCTCGACAATAAATAGAAAAATTAGCTGGGCGTGATAGCGCGCGGCCTGTAATTCCGGCTACTCGGAAGGCTGAGGCGGAAGGATCGCCGGAGCCCGGCAGGCCGAGGCTGTGGTGGCCGGGAGCGGCCACTGCCCTCCAGTCTGGGCGACAGGGTGAGACTCCAACTTGGAAAAAAAAAAAACTGGATCAAATATATATATAGCAACTTTTAAAAAATGACATCAGAGCCGGATTCGGTGGCTCAGCCTGTAATCCCGCGCCTTGGGAGGCTGAGGTGAGTGGATTGCTTGAGCCTACGCGTTCGAGACCCGCCTGGGCAACTTGGTGAGACCTCATCTCAACAATACGTCAAAAAATTAGCCAGGCGTGGTAGCGCGCACTTACTTCCGGCTACTTGGAAGGCTGAGGCAGAAGGATCCCCGGAGCCCAGCAGGTCGCGACTGCGGTGGCCGGGAGCAGCCACTGGACTCCAGTCTGGGCGACAGAGGGAGACTCCAACTCAAAACAAAAACAAAAACAAAAACACAAATGACATCAGGAAAGAAAGGGCGGTAAATCATGAGATATAAAAAAACATAAAATGAGTTCTCCAACTTCCCAGCTTACTATCTTGAAAGAATTTCCACACTGCTGCCCAAAGAGGGAATCCAGACAGTTGGCTGTCTCCTAAACTGAGGAGATGGTTTAGGGAATCTGGAAGGTCTAGGTGGCTAGCATCTATATGACACACTGGAGATCTTCAGAGGGTTCCCTTTGGTTTCCAACTGAGTACTGATCAGTGTATGTATATGAGGAGGCTACTCCAGGGTGAGAAAGAGCCAACAGAAAAGGTGAAGCAATCTCTAAAAATTACATAAGGCTAGAATGATTTCTTTTTACCATCAGAATCAAAAAGCATATAATGCATGGAGTATTGGGTAGAGCTCTGAGAATGGTTTGCCTCATAGAGAGGAGAGGGGTAAAGAAGTTACTACACCTAGGCTAAATTCTGCCTGGCCCTCCTAAGAAAGTTTAATATGAGGAACTGAAAGACTAAAACTATTTAGCATTTATCAGCACGTTTTCAGAAAGAAGCATAATTATGTGTAAAAAGTAAAAGTATATTTAGCACACAGTAAGATAAAACATTCACCAGTATGCAAACAGGAAAATATGTCTTATATAGTAAGGACAACAATTAATCAATTAAAACAGCCCCCTAGTGGCATAAAGACAAAATTAGTAAACAAGAAGATCAAAAGTGCTACTATCACTAGATTTTATATGTTAAAGGAGCTACCGTGTATATTGAACATGGAAGATGTCATAAAAGATCCAAATTAAACTTCTACAGTTGAAAAGTATGTGTTTGAGGCAAAAAATATGTACCGGATGAAATCAATTATAGAGTAGACACTGCAGAAGAAAAGGTTGCTGATTTGAAAACATGGTGATATCATCTGTCAAAAATAAAACACAGAAGGAAAAGAAAAATGTACAAAGTGAGCTGTTAGACAACCTAAAGTGGCCTAATATAGGGCCAAGAAAAAAAAAAGTTAAAAAAAAAGAAGAAACAAAAGAAAAAGGATATTAAAGTAATTCTGTTGGATGCTGTCACATATTAGATTGTTTTCTTCATATGGAGCACAAACTTTCTTTTTGTGTATTTTATTCCATACTGAAAGGGAAAGTTGAAAATCTCATTTCCTATGATCCTTTGTGGCTAGAACTTTGAATATGAATTGGCTTCTACCAATCAGATACATGTATGAAAGACAATTTTAGAACTGAGTTAAGTGGAAAAGAGAGGAAGTACATAAGGCAGGAAACTGCTGGTTTCGTTTGTACTGTAATAGGTGTGTTCCTGGATCCATCCACTTTAGCAGGGGTTTCCTGATCTCTGAAACAGAGTAAGAATGATGCATTTCTGCAATAAGGTATATGAGTGATGGCTTCCTGATAGCTAGCTATATTACTGTAGCAGATATAATGTTTCCTTGGCAAGATTGCTTCTATCACATTTGTTTAACAAGTTTACTGAAATATAATTGACATGCACACAATAGATTGGGTCTATTTGGGGTGTACAATTTGGTATATATATATAATATATATATACAATACACACACACACAATGTATATATCCACATAGCCATAATCACAATCAAGATAAAGGGTAATCCATGTCCCCAAACATTTTTCTCATTGCTGCTTTGTGATCTCTCCCGCCTGCCACTCTGTGTTGCCTACCTCCCACCCCTTGGCAAACACTGATGGACTCTCCTTCACAATAGATACATTTTCATTTTCTAAAAATGTATACCAATGGAATCATACAATTTGTACTGTTTTAATCTATCTTTTTTTTTTTTTTTTTGAGTTGGAGTCTCATTCTGTCGCCCAGACTGGAGTGCAGTGGCTGCTCCCGGTGACCGCAGCCTCGACCTGCTGGGCTCCGGCGATCCTTCCGCCTCA
>NW_007258044.1:106844-130327 GCF_000164805.1 Carlito syrichta | reverse complement strand
ACCTCAGCCTCCCAAAGGCGTGGGATTACAGGCTGAGCCACTGAGCCCGACTAATTTTTTTTTTTTTAAAGTAATCACTTTATGTTTTATTTTTAAAGAGGTGGAATACAATTCACGGTTAGGTACATAAGTGGTCACCGTGCGGTTAATCTGGGTACCTTTTTTTTATACATATTTTTTATTTTAAAATTGTGGGTTACAGTTAAGTGTTAAGTAAACAAATATGCATTATGCAGGTACCCTTGTTGAATAGGTGTACCCCCCCATCCCCAGACAGATATTGACTAAAGTTAATCCCATCTCCCTTCCCCTCCTTGCCCCCCCCATAGTTTCCCGCCACAGTCAATCCTTTTCTTATAGTATTACGATAGTTGTTCAAGGTATCATGTGTTCTCACTCATAAGAAATTGTTTAATTTTTAAAGGAATGGCTAAACTGTTTTTCAAGCGATTGTGTCATTTTACATCCACGCAACAATTAGTGAGAGTTCCAATTACTACAAATCCTTGCCAGTACTTTATTGGCTAAGCTAATGGCGTTTAACCATTCTAACTGCTACACTGAAATCTCCATGTAGTTTCTATTTGAATTGATCTGATGGTTAATGACATTGAGCATCTTTTCATGTAGTTATATGCAATTCACATGGTTAATTTGACAGAATGCTGCTCCAAGTTTTTGTTCATTTAGAAAATTAATTATCTTCTTATAGAGTTTTGAGAGTTCTTATATATTCTGTATAAGGTACTTTATTAGATATGTCTTGCAAAATTTTACCTTAGTTTGTGGCTTGTGTTAGATTCTTTTAACATAAATTTTTAAAAAGTAGATCTTAAAGTTGACAAAGTTAATTTTATCAATGATTTTTCTTTTATCAATTTTGCACTTGGTGCCCTATATGAAATCTTGTCCAACTTGAGATTACAAAGTTTTTCTCCTAAGTTTTCCCAGAAAGTTTTTACAGTTTTAAGCTTATACACTTAGGTATATGACCCATTTGAGTTAATAATTGTTTATCTTTTTAAGTATGGGTTGAATCTTAATTTTTTGCATGTGAATATCAGATTGTTTCAGCATATTTGTTGAAAAGACTATCCTTTCTCCAATGAAATGTCCTTTCATCTTTCTTAAAAATATGTAATATATGTATCTGTAAGGCTGTTTCTAAACTTTCTACTCTGTTTCAGTTTATCTACTTGTCTATCTGCTGATGCCACAATCTTAATTATTGTAGTTTTATACTAAATCTTGTAATCAAGCAAAATTTTCCTTGGAACTTTTTTTTGTATGTTATTTTGGCCATTCTAAGTCTTTTACATTTCCATATGAATTTAAGAAAACCTACTAGGTTTTGATAAAGATTGGGTTTGACCTACAGATCAATTTTAGGAAAATTTACATTGTTAATATAGTGTCTTTCCACTATGAAGATGAAATCTATCTCAATTTATTCAGTATTTCTTTAATTTATTTTAACTATATTTTGTAGTTTCTTTAAACAAGTCTCATAGATCTTTCACTCTGATTTATCCCTAAATATTTCATAATTTTGATGCTACTGTAAATTGGATTACTTGTTAATTTCATTTTAAATTTTATTGCTAGTATATATAAATAAGACCAATTTTGCATGTTGATTATGTATCATAAAAATTTGCTTAACTGATTTAATAATTTTTATAGCTTTTCGATTGATTCCTTAAGATTTCTATAAGGCAGATAATTCTATATGCAAGGGCAATCTTACTTCTTCCTGTCCAATCTAAATGCCTTATATATTTTTTTATTGCCTGCTTGCACTGATTATAGAATACAGTAATATGATGAATAGAAGTTATGAGAACAGACATCCTTGTCTTGTTGCTGATCTTAGCAACAAGATCATCAACGTTCAATCTTTCACCATTAAAAATGACCTAGCTGTAGACTTTTCAGAGATACTCTTTATCAGGTTAAGAAGTCACCTTTCATTTCTATATTTCTAAGTGTTCTTATTAAGAATAGAAGTGGATCTTTTTACTTTGGCTATTCCAGAAAAAAATATTTTAATAAGAGTTTAAGAGAAGCAGTCTGTCGTTTTCTAGGAAAAGAACTCTGTTAATAGGTGAATGTATATTTAAGATCATTATGTCTTCCTTTTCAAGTGACATCTTTATCATCATGAAATTATCTCTTTATTCTTTGTAATGCTATTTAAAATTACTCTGAAATCCATTTTTTTCTGATAAACAATATAACCAATTCAGATTTTTTTTTTTTTTTTTGAGTAAGCAGGATTTATTGAGAGGACAGAGAATTTCCCATGGTGGGAGGGGACCTGAAGGGGTTGGAGCCAATTCTGGTCTAATTACTGTTAGCAAGGTATATTCTTTTTCATTCTTTTACATATAATCAGTTTTTGTCTTTACATTTCAAATGCATTTCTCACAGGCAGAATATAGATGTGTTTTACTTATCCAATCTGAGCACCTCTGCCTCCTAGTGTATTTGGACTTTGTATAGTTAGTACCACTATTCATGTGGTCAGATTTAAATCTATCGCCTTCCTACACATTTTCTGTTTGTCTCAACTCTTTTTCACTCCTTTTTTCACTACTTTTGCCTTCTTTTCTTATGATTATGATTAATCATATTGTTTGACTCATTAGCTAAAATTACTTTGTTATTTTAACTATTGCTGTAAAGTATGTAGTATATGTTCTTTTTTATTTAAATCTGTTAATTCTGGATTCAAGGGGTATAAGTGCATGCTTGTTACACGAGCATATTTTGTACTAGTGAAGATTGGGTTTTGGATGACCCCATTTCCCAAAGCGTAAATATTATACCCTATCAGTAGTTTTTGAAAACTTACCCTCCCCACCTGCCTGCTTTTGGTGTCCCCGGTGTCTACTATTTTTATCTTTTGCCCATTGTTTTACTCCCCCTTATAAATGAGAACATGTGGTGTTTGTTTTCTGTTTCCGAGTTAGTTTGCTTAAGATAATGAGCTCCAGCTCCATCCATGTTGCTGCAAAGGACATGATTTCATTTTTTTAATGTTCCCATTTTGCTAATTCTAACATCTGTGCCATTGTAGTTGTTTTGATGAATTGATTTTTCTCTGCATAATGGGCTATACTTTCCTGATTCTTTGCATACGGTAATTCAGATGTATTTACATTGTGAGATTTACCTTGTTGGTTGCTAGATGTTTGTGTGTGTATGCATATTCATAATTTTTCCATTTAAATCTCATCTTTAGTATTTGTTATTTAAGACTAGGACCATTTGTAGTCTAGTGTTATTTTTCCTTATACTATGGTAAGATCCTCTGAGTACTTTAGCCAATATACAGTTAGCTATGATGTTTTGCCACTCATGCTAATGGAAACTTAGTATTCCTAGTTTTGAGTTAACACTGGGCATTATTTTCTCTAAACTTTTCATATTTTTTTTCCAACCAAACTTTGTGTGGTTTCCTCACATGAATGGGTGAAGAAATGCTATAAGAAATTGTGTTGACATTTTGTAGATCTTCACAGTGTTTTCTCTGGGCAGCTCTTTGCTCTGTTACTCCTCTTCATGAACTGTGGCTGTTTTGATTTCCTGGATTCTCAGCTCTGTCTCATCAAGTCTGGGATCCATCTCTTCCTGTCCTAGAGAGTGATCTTGAAACTCTCTAGACAGTAAGTTGTGACAGTCACAGAACTCATTTCATTTGTTTTTCTCTCTCGGGAATCACTGTTCTTCATCTTCTATCCAATATCTTGAAAATCATTCCTTTGTAGTATGTTGCTATTTTCGTTATTTCAGGTATAAATATAAATTCAGTATCTGTTAGCCCACCTTGGTTTGACATAGAATTCACCTGCATCATCATCATTATTATTATTATTTGAGTAGGAATCTCACTGTCACCTAGGCTAGAGTGCAGTGGCACGCTCGCAGTCACAGCAGCCTTGACCTGCAGGGCTCAGGTGATCCTCCTCAGCCTTTCTAGTAGCTGGAACTACAAGTGCATGCTACCATATCCAGCTAATTTTAAACTTTATCGTAGAGACAAGGTCTTGCCAAGTTGCCCAGGCTGATTTAGCACCCTTGGACTCAGGCAATCCTCTAGCCTCCGCCTCCCAAAGTGTTGGGATTACAGATGTGAGCCACCACGTCCAACCATCTACATTATTTTTAAAAATCATTCATCAATGCCTTCACTTGAATCCTCTTCTCCTGCCTCTCTGATTATGTTATAAGAAACTGATTTTCTGATATCTTTTTCTGATTAAATTAGGTAGAGTGATTTCTATGAACAACAAAGAAATATTGACTGATAGAGATTTATTTAAAGAGAACAAGCATATTGTTATGACTATTTTCTCCATAACACAGGTAAGAAAGAGTAGAAATTACTGTAAAAACAACAAATGTGTATCTGGCATTAACTGTGTTCCAGGCACACTAGATAAAACAGTTTACATTTACTATCTCAATTAATTTTCACAAACTCTCTTTCTGTTTTACATTTGAGTATAAAAGGGTGAATGAATATTAAAAGTGCTTCCATCACACTGGTGCACATGCCCATTCATCTGTTATGAAAAGGTCTTTGCACGAGTCTGCGCAGGCTGCCTAAACAAAACACCACAAACTGAGTGGCTTAAACAACACAAATCTATTTCTCATAGTATGGGAAGCTGGAAGTCCAAGATGAAGGTGTTGCCTAATTTTGTTTTCTCTTATAATTTCTTTCCTTGATTGGCAGATGATCATCTGCTAACTGTGTCCTCACACGACCTTTTCTCAGTGTATATATACAACCCTGCTGTCACCTCCTTGTCTTATATGGACATCAGTAATATTAAGGCCCCACTCTTATGACATTAACTACCTTTGCAAGGTCCTTATTTCCAAATACAGTCAAATTGGAGGTTAAGGATTCAACCTATGATCTGCAGGAGGGCACAATTCAGTCCATGGCAATCCTATTATTACATTCTAGTTATGCGTTTAGCTATTTTTAACTGAAACTTATTTAACTAACTCTCTAATACATCAAACATTTGGAATTTATTTATATAAAATACTTTCACAGTATTCTATCTGAATAAATTGTTATATCGTCTTCTTTACATTCACAATTATCTTTTTAAAATGTTTCAAGTTGTGTACCATAGAAATGACGCTAGATTTTGCAAATAATATGATAATATTATTACTGGTTTCACTTTTTAAAAACATAAACTCTGATATCAGAAAGAAGGGGAAGTGCTTGACTTTTGGTCCTGCCACCTAGCAGTAATTTGTTTAAGTGACTTTTATTCATTTACTCCTGTTATACTTAAATGTAAAACAGAAAGAGAATTTGTGAAAATTAATTGAGATAGTAATTGTATACCTTTTTATTTAGTGTGCCCAGAGCATGATTAATTCCAGACACACGTTTGTTGTTTTTACCATAATTTCTACCTTCTCACCTGTGTTATGGAGAAAATAGTCACAATCCATGCTAGGTCATCTGTCGCCAGGTTGGCATCAGCTCTGTCGGTGTTGACTAAGATTGGGAACTGCTTTTCTCAGAATTATCTTTGCTGTTTTGCTCTGAGTTAGTGTTTGCCAGGTAAAACTCATCTGAGATTGAGAAATAGATAATGACTTGACAGAATGACTTTATTCAATGGGTGGATTGGACAACTATGGTGGCTTCTCAGATCCTTCCTTGAGCTTTTATTTGGTGACTCCATTTCTGAGATTTGAATTTTCTGTCTGGGCCAATTCTTGAGGCTGAAGAAGTTAGTGACTGTCCTGTCTTCTAGCCATAACCACCCTGATAGTCACCCTTCAACTACAACTTTTTTCCAATCTTGGTTATTTATTAAATCTGCTTTTTTTCTGTAATATGTGAAGATCTTGCTTTCATAAAGGAAATCAAATTGACAGACCACTAAGGAGTTATAAGGGAAGCTAAATGAGATAACATTCATACTAAAAGACATCTAGCAGAGTGCCTGACAACTTGGACATGTTTAGTGTTTTGACCACCAGAACCTGTTGCAGATGTCACCTCAAAAGCAGGGTCAAGGCCAGGCATGTTGACTCACTCCTTAGTCCCAGGGTTTGGGGAGACTGAGAAGAGACTAATACTTGAGCCCAGAAGTTCAAGACCAGTATGAGCAACACAGTGAAACCTCATCACTACAGAAAAACAACAAAAATTAGCAGGATGTGGTGGTGGATTCCTGTAGTACCAGCTACCTGAGAGGTTGAGGTGGGAGGATCTCTTGAGCCCAGGAGTTTGAGACTACGGTGAGCCATGATCCTGTCACTGTACTCCAGACTAGGCAACAGAGATCCCCAATTCAAAAAACAAAACAAAACACTACAACAGCAACCAAAAAGCAGAGGCAAGGGAGTTCCTGCAAGGGATAGATAGCTCCGAACCATCCAGACATGGAGTCGGTTGGAATCCCATTGAATGAAGCCCTAAACACCAAGGTGATCAGTCCAAAACATCTATTAAGGGAATTTACATACACAGTGCTGTCTCAGTGCTCCTAACAGATAAGGAGAAAGAGATGTCCCACCTAGGCATGTCCTCAATAAGGGGGCAAAAGGGTTGGATTATAAAATATGTATGGGAGTTTTTAAAAATTGGCTCAGGACTGGGCTTAGTTTCTACATGTTTAGGAACAGGATGAATCTCTCAGTATTTCCCAGAAACAATCTTAATAGTTTTATCAGTACCTGAGAAAGTTCAAGGTCACAGCTTGCGTTTAGGCCTATAGGAGAAAACACACTGGTGGCTGGGTCATAGAGCAGTCATGGCACTCTGTGTTTCTGTCAGGACACAGAAAGAAAGTGCAAGGAAGTAGGAGACGATACACTCAATAAATGTTAATTATTTTCTTCTTTCTACACTTTATTTCATGAATATAGAAATATATGTTGTATAAGTATGTATTCAGTCTCATAATTATTTTTAGGGTAATTTCTGTTATTTTCCCCATTTTATGAACCAAATACCTGAGTTTCAGTAGGCAACTTGCCCAACAGTGTACAGGAAAAAAAAATACACACACACCCACACACACACACACACACACACACACACACACACACACATTGCGCTACAGATAATTCCCTTTGATAGTATAGTATTTTAAAATAACTCAAGTATTTTTCTACATCTAATCACTCAAATATCACAGTCAATAAAATCAGAATAGTTTATTTTCTGTTGGCATCAAATATTGAAAACAAGAAGTCATGTAAATTTTTAAGCAATCATTTTTTAAAAACCACCACATAAAACTATTCTGGGTGCATTCTCAGTTTCCTGTGATTTCCAGGTATATGTAATTGAAAAACGTACTTGAAAAAGTATGAAGTAACTGCATAAATCATACTAGCTTCTTTAGCAGGAAACCAGAGTTTCTGATGAAATTTTTCAGCAAAATGTTGAGGGTGAGGGTATAAAATGAAGAGGAAGTTGAATTACACCTGATGTAAAATTGGAAAACTGTTTTTTTTGTTATTATTTAGAAATATAATATGTGTGTGTATACACACACACACACACACACACATATGCTGAAACTTAAACTCAGATCTGGCTAATTCTAAGCCCCATGTAATTTTTATATTTCCACTTTGCCTGCACAGATAAAGCTTAATGAAAGACTCATGCTTCACAGAATATGATTTCTACTTTATATGTTACTTATATGTCAATTTCTGGTTACTCTTAAAAATAATAGAAAAAATTCTAGTCACTAGCTAGATAACTGTCATATAAAAATGAAATTTAAAAAAAATTCAAGAAATTGAATTCTTATATTGACAACAATTAATTCATAAAATTCTGCTGTAACAAACTCTGTCAATATACACATAATTTGAGTATTTGTCCTAGCTTTGACATTTGTACATGCATGAGAGTTGTTTTTAACCTCAAGAGAAATTTTAGTTAAGGTAAACACAGGTACTATAATAGTTATACTGCAAGTTATCAGAGCCTAAACAAAAGTGAAGTTCAGTTTTCAACCAGGTCCAGTGGTTCTGATAGTTGAGAGGTCCTCTTTCAAGATGTGATTTAAAGACCTTTACTTCTACCCTAGGTTTTTTTTCATATTTAAAATGTGCATTTTAAAGTTTCCTTTCTCCTCTGCCTAAAGTCAATAGAATGGGGAGAAGCCAGGAGACTTAGGGGGTAGGAGGGTTTCAGTGGCTGGCCTGAATGTAGAGTGCATTATTTCTGCCACATAAGCTAGAAATTAGCCATGTTGTTAAACGTGTGCTGAAGGTGCTATAAAATGTAATCCAGCTCTGTGCACAGAAAAAGAGGAAATAGGTTGATAATCAGAAAAGATAATCTGAAATAAAGAATAATATCATTTTACTGGAATCAAAAATGTTCTAAATCATAAATTTAGAAGGTAATGACAGCTTGAAAGAAAAGATAGTTATGTACAACTTAGTTTGGGTCCTGCATTATAGGTGAAAATAAAGGTATAGAAAAGGTAAGTTTTATTAAAAGGTTAAGAAACTGTGTTTCCTGTTATAGTAATAAGCTAAAATGTTAATTATAAATATAATTTAATAAAAATAATGACAGACATCAGGTCATTTTCTAATACTCTTATGAACTTTTCTCTCACTTAATCCTGTCAATAACTCATGAAATATTTTCTAATGAATTCAATATGTGAAGAAACTGAGGCATAGATTATGTTATTTGCTTAAATTATACAGCAATTTGGTGGATATAGATTTGAATATTAGTATTCTGAGTCCAATATCTTCTTTTAACCATTGCCCTATAGATAATTCCCTTTGATAGTATAGCATTTTAAAATAACGCAAGTATTTTCTACATCTAATCTACTCAATTATCACAGAAAACAAAATCAGAATAGTTTATTTTCTGTTGGCACCAAATATTGAAAACAAGAAGTCATGTACATTTTTAAGCAATCATTTTATTAAAAAAACACCCCACAAATCTATTCTGGGTGCATTCTCAGTTTCCTGTGATTTCCAGGTATATGTAATTGACAAACATACTTGAAAAAGTATGAAGTAACTGCATAAATCATACTAGCTTCTTTAGCAGGAAACCAGAGTTTCCGATGAAATTTTTCAGCAAAATGTTGAGAGTGAGAGTATAAAAAGAAGAGGAAGTAGAATTACACTTTGTAAAATTGGAAAACTGTTTTTTTTGTTATTATTTAGAAAGTAAAGATTTGCTGGCGCAAGGACTCTGCTACCTGATCATTTTCCACAGCCGTCGACCAAACTACCCTTGTTGTTTTGCTTCAGCTCTTTCATTCTTTTTATCAAATTTCTGCTTAATGAATATTTTTCAGATGTTATTTTCACTTTTCAATAAGCTTCAGAAGAACATGGCATATTGGTTCACATTCGTATGGTGTGTTCTTATTTCCTCACTGTGATGCAATGTTTATTCTCTTCCTGAGAGTCTAAAAGATATCAGTGTTCTTTGCAGAAGATGCATTTACTCAGCACCGTCTCTTGTATGTGGTCCTAGAGGGCTGATAACATCATTCTCAGCTTGAGAAAATTCTAGTATTTCTAAATCAACTGAATTGGCTGTGCTTCTTTTATTTTCCCTTCATTGGCATGGCCTCCTTGACACATTGCCTTATGAAACTTACAAACACAAGACAACCCACAAGTTAACAAATTTTTTTTCACTAAAGGTATCATATCTTTTTATACTATAATAGCAAGGGTCCTCATCAGGATTAATGGTTTACATACACACTTTGCATGAGTTTACAGGTGCATATAAATCACTGAAGTTAAAGTTATTTAAAAGAAATAAGTACATACAAATCGGGTACATTATTTTTTCTTCTTAACCATGTAACTCTTGTGAAAATAAATGTCAGGATTGAATATACTTTACAGAATCTCTTTCTTTATTCTTTAATATAAGACGAAAATTTGAAAATTTGAAACCTGTAATGATCACTCTCCTTAGGAACCATGAAACAGTGTGACAATGCAAAGAGTGAAGGAAGATGACAAAAAATCAGCTACCCGAAAGTCATTCACTTATTTCGTGTAATTAAGAGTCTGACTCTGTCTTTTGATGTTTGACTGCTAACAGCTTGCAAGATTCATTTCTCCCTGTTTCCTTTCTATCCTCATTTGGGTGTGCTGATCAGAATACCTGGATGCTCCTTCCTATGGCACCAGCAGGAGGTCTAAACCACACAGGGTTCTGCCCATGTGTGTAAATCCTCAGCCCTGATCTAGCCCCTAAGCAACATAAGAACCTTAACTTGTGCTATACTCTATAAATGTTTTTGTCCCCCCAAAAAGTCATGTGTTGAAATTACTCCCCGGGTAATGATATTAAGAACTGAGATTTTTTAGAGATGATTATTAGAACCCAAGAGTAGAGTCCTCATCAGTGGGATAAGTGCCCTAATAAACAAGGCCCTAGAGATTTACTTGGCCCCTTTTACCAAATGAGGACACAGCAAGGAACCACCATCTGTGAAAGAGTGAGCCCTTGGGAGCCACTGAATCTGCAGGTTGGCTTCCCAGCCTCCAGGACTGTGAGAAATAAACTTCTGTTGTTTATCATCTGCCAAGTCTATGGTATTTTGTTACGGCAGCTCCAATTAAACAGGGCACCTCCTGGCAGTGCATATTCAGACCAGTTTTGAAACCTGCTCTGCTCTTACCAAAACGTCCCATTATTTGAGTAATATAAATCTTTTCCTACTCTCTTGGTATATGTGTTAGGGAACTATTTCAACTATCACTATTTCAACAATAGAATCAGATTTTTCATAAGGTTCATCCTGTTTGTATGGAATTGCTACAACATTATGTAAGATAATCTTGAAAAATAGTAGAAAAGTTTAATTAATTTTCATGAACGTCTCAGGAAGAGACAAGCAAATAGAAGTTAATTACTAAGGAACATGCCACCTAAAAAATATGACTATTAGCTCAAATTTAAATTAAACCAATTACATATAATGAGTTTTCTTTTAATTTCCTCAAATAAAAAATTATATAGATTGATTAGAATATGAGGAGCATACAAAATATTTTTCAATGAGAATCTAGAATATACTCTAAAGATGTACACATCAAGACTTCACAAAATTCCACTTATGCCATTTTCCATGATGTATAATGCACATAAAAATACAAATTATAACCTTATTACAATGTAATAGTGCCATTGATTTAATTTTTCATGTGAATTCATTTGAATATTTAATATTTTATATAATTTTTCTTTACAACTAATTTTGATACAAAACAACTGCAGGTTGAGTACTCCTTATCCGAAATGCTTTAGGACTGGATGTGTTTCCTACTTAAAATTTTTTCAGATTTTGGAATATTTTTATACAAGTTGAGCATTTCTAATATGAAGATTCAGAATCCATATACTCAAATGAGCATTCTTCCCTTTTTTTCTTTTTGAGCATTCAAGAAATTTGAGATTTTGGATCATTTTAAATTTTGGATTAGGAATACTGAAGCTGTATTATCATGGCGGCACAATGTATGTGTATCAATTTGGAATGTTTCTTTAGAGCAATTATACTGGAATATGTTTACATTTTATATTTCATTTACTGTAAGATATGATTAAAATACATTCAAAATTTGAAAATGACATGCTTACTGAATATAACATTAGTAATAATTTTCCTAGATAGGGTAATAATAGAAATTGCTCTAATCCTTAATAGATACATGACTAAGTCTTTTAAAAAATTTTTATTTTATTTTTTAAAGGAAAGAGTCTCACTCTGTTGCCCAGGCCGAAGTGCAGTAGCCCGGTCCCAGTTCACCACAGCCTTGACCTTCTGGGTCCAAGAGGTCTTCTGCCTCAGCCACCCAAGTAGCTGGGACTATAGGCCTGTGCCACAACACTCAGCACACTCAGTTAATTTTTTGCATATTATGTAGAGGCGAGGACTTACTATACTGCCCAGATTGGTCTCAAACTGCTGGGCTCAAGCAATTCTCCTATCTTGTTCTCTTAAAGTGCTGGTATTATAGGTATGTGTCATTGCACCTAGCCAGAGTCTTTAAGGGTTAAGTGTCATAAGGACTGAAATTAACTTTGAAAGTAAAACATAGTAGAAAAATCTACTGTTGGCAAAATACTAACTATTAGATAGAAACAGGGAGAGAGATGTCACAAATATGGTAAAGTCATAAAATTTGTTGGATCTATGTTGTGAGCATAGGATTCCTTTAGCTTGTATATTTGAAAATATTAGTAGTAAAAATGTTTTAGAAATTAAAAATCATAAATTAGAACAAAAATCTTATATTACATGATTTTAATGTACAGGGAAAATACCTTTTTAGGATTGCAGGGTAAATATTTTCTTAAATTATCTTGCAAAAAAGCAGAGTAAAATAGCTAACAGATTATATTCTATTTATTCATCAGCAGAACACTCATTTATAATACTTATTTTATTAATGTCATACACCTTGCTTCACCACTTGTACATAGTTGCAAATGTTATATTTACCGTAAATAATTTCAAATACTCAGTGATATCAATAGATGTCGAATCAATAATCTTGGCTTATACTCTAGGGGTAATTGTACAAATTGATAATTCACACTAGGCATTTACTCAACTTTTGAAAGAACTGATTACTTACTAAGAATAATCATTCCAAAGATAGCTACAACAAATTTTTCAAGATATTACTAGATAAATAGAAATTAGTTTAAGGAACAATAGAAGAAATATTTTTTGAATTGAGTGATGGTCAAGATATGGATTTGACTAGGTATATGGGTCAAGTGCTGCTGTCCCCATCTGAACTATGATTGGAGAATATGGATTTAAATAGTCCAGCAGTCTGTAACCCTTCAGGAAGTACCTTGAATCTGGAGCTCTATTCAGTGATCTGTCCTTTCACTTAAGGGAAGTTTGCATAGATTGCTCTGATGACAAGATTAGTTGATCTAGCCAGGAGAAGAGTGTTACCTCATCTTAAGAATAATGACCTTCTTTGCCAATATCTATGACAATACCTATGAGAACATGCTTTATCTTGTTTTTGCTAAAAGCTTTCCTTGGTAACATAAGACTGTTAATCAATAAATAACTTTAGTATTTGCTTCAGGATACTTCTACAGATTAGTTTATCAATGACAATACTCTGCTTATTTGGGGAAACATATCACTTATCAAACAGTTTTTTTAACAACCTTTGCTCTAGATCCTCCCTTGTCTGTTCCCACCAATTCTCAACTATTATGCCACAAACTATGCCCAATTCGACACATTGAAAGACCTGCCTCAAACAAATTGAAACCAGACCACAAGACTCTTTAAACCCCACATTTCTGACTTTCTTCTTTTGAGCTCCTAAAACTCTCCCAAGGTAGTGTTTTCCCTTCCTGAAGGGATTGCTAATCAGTTTAGTTTTGTGTGATTAATAGTTTGCCTGGTGGTATGTGGGGTTTTCCAAGGTCTCAGTATGAGCTTTTGATATAAGAAAGTTTTCAGACTTCTTTAAAAAAACAGTGTAGGGAATTTATGGAATTTACAAAAATATTATATAACACTTTTTTGTACCTGTTTGCCAATTTTTGTTTGATGTGGTAGAATGTGGTCTGAGATTGGCTTTCATTAGAACATAACACCAGGTAATGAGTGTGCTGAACTGCAACCTACAGCTATTCACATACCTGTAATTGTTATGGACCAACTCTGTCTCCTACAACCGAAGGGAAATTGGGAATGGTCAAATTAGCTTAGGCTATTTTGCAAAAGCAGTGTAAATTACATAGGCGGGTCATTATAAATTACATATGCTATTATGGAAAATATTACTGATGCATGAAATCATGACAAAGGACACCATTTCATACACATATCCTCTGGTGTTTTTCCTTTGTAGGGAAAAAGATAATTATTTTAGTAAGCAAAAAAAAAAAAAGAAAAGAAAAAAACCAAAATGAGTTAGTTAAAATCAGCAGCCAGAGAACAGAGTTAAAATATTTGTAATATGGTATTGCAGAAAAGTTGCTATGCTATCAAATAAACCAACTGTATATATTTCTTCTTATGCATGGCCACTCACAAATGGCTACATGACCTAAAGTGAAAAGAAGTTTACCTACATATAATTTTAAAATATATATATATTTTGGACTTTCACAAAACCCCTAAAATATTGTGTAAGGTGATATTTCAAGAACAGGACAATATAGTAATCAGTATAACACTTGCAAAATATTGTCATATTGCTGTAGCCTTTGCAAAACATATTTAAAGTATTTAAAGCTTGTTTGTAGAAATACTATCCTATCTTCTTTTGATTTTTTTCAAGCTCTTACACTGTCCAGAAGTGGGTTTGTTATTTATATAAAATATGAATGATGAAAATTCATTTCTACCAAATTTTTTTTGTCAACTGTTCAATTAAAAACATTTACAATGTGCAAAACATTGTATTAGACTTAAGTAGATTTGTGTTTATAATATCAACAAAAAATAAAGCCTTTGTGATTTTTGGAGTGAGATCTGGGCACCAGTACTGATTCAACCTTTTATTTTCTGTTTTACTATGGGAAAGTATTTTAATATCTCTGAGCTTTGATGTCTTATGCCTTAAAATTGGGTTACTGATATTTAGCTCTTAAGAGGGAGTAAGTATTAATTGAGGTAGCCTAAGGGAAGCCCTTTACATTATATTCTCTACTCTCAAAGTAGTCACAACTAGGTGATGAAATAGAAATAAATATAAATAGAACAATCAGAATTCCATGTAGTGGTGTAAAATATTACTATGGTATGTGATGGGTAGACTCTATTCTTTCTGGTATGTGATGAATATACGTCTTATTGGCACGTGATGATTTCAGTGTTTCTGAGTATCTGAAATCACACCAGTGAGATAGTCACACAACAGCGAGATAGTCACTTTATTGTTTGTTTTCAGTAGGTTCTGCATCACACAATTGAGAGCACCTCACATGTAAAAATACCATCTTGTCTCTCAAAAGTAGTAATTTTTTTAAGGTAGTAGAATTAGATTGCCCACTGAAATAAAAAGTAGGTAATACACCATGGGTGAGAAGATGTAATTATTATAACTGCATTTCTCTTCACCTGGTCCCTTGAAGTGTAAATCCTAATGAGATAAAAACTTGAAGTAGAAAGTAACTCTGTGGGTTGTGTTTTTAATATAAAGCAAGGCTGAGCTTCATCCAGTGTTGAGAGGTGGATTTTTTTTAAAAGATGCTCTGGTTGTATTACACTCCTTAAGCAGTCCCATGACTACACTAATTCATTTTGCAGCTCCAGCTGCTAATTTTAATGATGTCAATGTACTGCTTACAATCTACTTTTACATTCTTTATTTGAAATACAGTAAAAATGTAATTTATATTTTTATTGCTTTCATGGATTATATCATTTCTGGAAAAAAATGTAAAATATTCCTCTCTTTGAAAAAATATTATTTGAAACAGAAATTTAATCAATGAAACTTTGTTAATTCAAGAGTGCAATATTAAATTCTGATATTATATACACAAATTTATTTGATTCTTCTCTTAATTAAAATAGAATCCTATTTTGATGGGCATCATTATTACAGAGTAAAATCACACCCCCTACAATAAACCTTTTTTCTCTTTCAATTGATACCTTCTGATAAATGCATTCTTAGGAGATTTCATCATTATATGAACATCATAGAGTGTTCTCACACAAACTTAGATGGTCTAGCCTACTTCATACTTTGAGTATATGGTACAATGCTTTGCTCCTTAGCTACAAACCTGTACAGCATGTCACTGTACTGAGTACTGCAAGTAATTGTAACACAATACTATTTGACTATTTAAACGTGAAAAAGTTGCAGTAAATGTACAGCATTATAATCTTATAGCACCAACATCATTGTATGTGAGGTCCTTCATTCACCAAAATGTCACTATGGTGCACAAAACTAAACTTCCCGCAGCCTAGCCCTAAGTGGCTTTCTCCCTTCTCTTCATCTATACAAATTAGTTCCACCCTTTGGGAAATTTTGATTTCTCAAGTCCACTTTTAATATTCTTTCTTTTAAAACCTTTAACACATTTTCAGATTCCAAATTGACTAATATTTATTAAATATCTATTGTGTGTCAAAGCTAGATATGTTTTCTATAAAGCAATTTTTACAAATAAGAATGCATTATTTGGGCCAATTCCTAGCTAGGTCCATGTGACTTGAAAATGCTATTGCTTTATCATTTTAAAAGTGGGAATGCAATACTATTTAACATGTGGATTTATTGTAAAGATGAAATAAGGTCACTCATATCTAGGATTTATCCAAGTGGATGGAATGTAATAAATATTTAGAAACTGTGGTGTTTATAAGAGTGATTTATGTCTAATATTGTTATAATGGAGTCCACGCCTCCACCACATATTTTGATGCTTATATAACATACTGCTCTGCATTATTGTGTATAAATGATACTTTGGAGTTTACATTAATTTCCTAATTAAATTAACAATCCCTCAAATGTGTGACAAAGCTTATTCCTTTTTTTCTTTTTCTTTTATTTTAAAGATGTGGGGTACAATTCAAGGTTAGGTATACAAATGTTCATTATGAGGATACCCCTGTTGATGAGGTGTGCCCCACCCCCATCAGATTCCCAATACTGTTTAACCTTTACTTATAGTATTACAATAATTGATTAATGTTCGCTATGAGTGAGAACATGTGATACTCAGTTCTTTGTTTCTTTGATATATCACTCAGTATTATAGACTTTAAGTCCATCCAAGTTGCTGTGACATATAATTTTGCCCTGCTTTATGGCTGCATAATATTCCGTCATGTATATGTACCACGTATTTTTTATCCAGTCCTCTTTTGATAGGTAACGTGGTGAGTTCCATATTTTTCCTATTGTGAACATTGCTGCAATAAACATGTGTTCAGGTATCTTTTTCACAGAGTGACTTGAATTTTTCTGGGTATATTCCCAGTAGGAGGATTGCAGGGTCATATGAAAGGTTGATTTTTAGATCTTTTATGAATTGCCAAACTGTTTTCAATGGAGGTTGTATTAGTTTATACTCCCATCAACAGCATAGAAGTATTCCCTTTTCCCTGCATCCTCTCCAGCATCTGTTGTTTTATGAGTTATTGATGATGGCCATGCTGACTAAAGTTAGGTGTATCTCAGTGTGTTTCCAACTTGCATTTTTTTTTAATTACTAGTGAGGCTGAGTATTTTTTCATGTATCTGTTGCCTGCTTTTATGTCTTCTTTTGAGAAGTGTCTATTCATATCTTTTGCCCCCTTTGTAATGGGGCGCTTTTTTTTGTGGCACTTTTGAATTCCTTGTAGATCCTAAATGTCACAAAAGTTGTTTGTCACAAAAACAGTTGGCAAATATTTTTTCCCAGTCTGTGGGTTGTCTCCCTGCTCTCTTGATGGTTTCTTTGGTTTTGCAGAAGCTTGTCAGTTTGATAAGGTCTCACTTGTCAATATTCTCTTTTATGGCATGGACACTTGGGGTTTTGATCAGAAATTGGTTGCCAGTTCCAATTTCCATAAGAGTGTCTCCTGCATTTTCTAAGGTTCTTATAGTTTGAAGTTTTGTGTTTACCTCTTTGATCCATTTAGTGTTGACTTCTATGTATGGTGATAGGTACGGGTCTTGTTTTAATCTTCTGCATGTGGTCAGTCAGTTTTCCTAGCACCATTTACTAAAGAGATTTACTAAATAGGTTCTCCTCTCCCCTGTGGTTTTGCTTCTGGAATCTCTATCCTATTCCATTGGTCTATATGCCTGTTCTTGTACCAATACCAGGTTGTTTTGATTACTGTAGCTTTATAATAAAGTATAAAGTCTGGGAGTGTGATACCTCCCACTTTTTAATTTTTTTACTGCAAATTGTTTTGGCTCTTCATGTTTGTTTATGTTTCCACATGAATTCCTATATTGTCATTTCCAGGTCTGAGAAGAATGCTGCTGGTAATTTAATGGGAATTGTATTAAATCTGTACATTACCTTTGGTAGGATGAACATCTTAATGTTGAATCTTCCAATTCAGGAGCATGGGATATTTTTTCATTTGTTTGTGTCATCTTTGGTTTCTTTGAGCAGTGTTTTGTAGTTTTTTTTTTTTTTTTGTAAAGGTCTTTCACATCTCTGGTTAGGAAGATACCAAGGTATTTCTTTGTGTGTGTGTGACTCTTATGAATGGGCTTGTGTTTTTTATTTGAATTTCTGTTTGTTTATTGTAGGTATATAGTAATGCACCTGTCTTTGCACATTGATTTTCTACCCTGAGACGTTGCCAAAGTCCTTTATCAGTGCAAGGTGTATTTTGACAGATTCTCTTGGGTTTTCAAGGAATAGAATTGTGTCATCTACAAAAAGGGATAACTTGATATCCTCTTTTCCTATTTGGATACAGCTGATCTCCTTCTCTTGTCTGATTGCTCTAGCTAGGACTTCCAAACTATGTTGAAACGGATAGGTGAGAGTGGGTCTCCTTTGTCTTGTTCTGGTTTTCAGGGAAAATGGTTCCAAATTCTGCCTGTTTGGCAGCATGCTGGCTATGGGTTTCTTGTAGATGACTCTTACTACTCGGAGGTATGTTCCATCTATGTCTAGTTGCTCAAAGGTTTTTATTAAGAAGTGGTGCTGGATCTTATCAAAAGCTTTTTCCATATTTAATGATATAATAATGTGCCTTTTATTTTTATATCTGTTGATGTATTTAATTACATTTATGGTCTTGTGAAAGTTGAACTAGCCCTGCATCCTGGGGATGAAGCCTACTTGGTCATGGTGGATGATTTTTGAGATGTGTCATTGGATCCAATTTGCTAGGATCTTGTTGAGAATTTTGGCATCTATGTTCATCGAGGATGTTGGTCTGTAGTTCTCTTTCTTTGTTGGATCTTTATCTGGTTTGGGTATCAATGTGATTTTAGTTTTATAAAATGATTTTGGGAGAGTTCCATCTTTCTCAATTGACTAGAATACTTTCAGTAGGATTGGTATTGGGTCCTCCTTGTATGTTTTGTAGAATTCTGCTATAAAATAATTTGGTCTAGGGCTTTTTTTTTTTTTGTAGGTAATTTTCTTATGACTAGTCAATAGGGTCTCGATTTCTTCTTGTTTCAACCTGGGGAGGTCGTGTGATGTCAGAAATTCCTCCATTTCTTTTAGGTTTTGAAGTTTGTTTCCATACGTGTCCATAGTAGTCTCATAATCTTTTGTATTCCTTCAGGGTCAGTTATGACTTGATCTTTTGCATTTCTGACTGTGTTTATTTGGACTTTTTCTTGATCAGTCTAGTTAAGGGTCCATCAATTCTGTTTATCCTTTCAAAGAACCAGCTTTTTTGGTTTTGTTGATTTTTTGGTATTATCTTTTTGTCTTTTATGTCCTGAATATGGGCTTTTATTTTTGTGATCTAAATTCTTCTGCCGAAGTTAGGGTTTTGGTGGTTTTGCTTTTCCAGCTCCCTTAGGTGATTTGTTAGGCTTTTAACTTGTGATCTTTCCATTTTCTTCACATGTCTTTGTAGAGATATGAATTCCTCTCTTAGTACCGCTTTCGTGGCATCCTAAAGATTTTGATAAGATGTTTCTTCATGTTCATTTGTTTCCAGGTATATTTTAATCTCCATTTTGATTTCCATGTTGACTCAGGAGTTGCTTAGCATCATGCTATTTAGTGTCCATGTCTTTGTGGGTTTGGGGGAACTTTGTTTGTGTTGATATGTAATATGAGAAGGTGCATGGCAGTATTTCAATATAATGGAATTTGTTTATGCTTGATTTATGACTGAGGATGTGGTCAATCTTAGAGTACATTCCATGTGTTGACGAGTAGAATGTATAATCTATGGTTGTTAAGTGAAGTGTTCAGTAGGTATCAATTTAGTCTATTTGGTCAAGCATCATGTTGAGGTTCTAGATCTCCTTGTTGATTTTTTCTTGATGAACTCTCTAGGGATGTGAGTTGGGTATTTAAGTCTCCAGTTCTGATAGTGTTAGAGTCAATGTCCTTTTTAAGTTTACCAAGAAACTGCTTTATGAAAGTCGGTGCTGCTATGTTGGATACATACATGTTTAGGATGGATATTCCTTGTTGATGGATTGAGGCTTCTATCATTATGTGGTGATCTTTCATGTCTTTCTAAATTTTTGATAGCTTAAAGGGTATTTTGCCTTTTTTATGATAAAGATGCAGGGTACAATTCAGGGTTAGGTATACAAATGTTGAGTATGCGGGTACCCTTGTTGGTGAGGTATGCCGCTCCCTTCCCTAGCAGTTTCCCTCAACTGCCAATCCCACCCCTTCTCCCCTGACAGTTTCCCACTACTGCCAATCAATTTCTTATAGTATTATAATTGCTCAAGGTTCCCTTATGAGTGAGAATATATGGTATTCTGTCCTTTGTTTCTGTGATAAATCATGGAGTCTTATTGACTCTAAATCCATCCAAGTTGCTGCAAAGTCCATATATATATTTGTCCATTTTATGGCTGCATAATATTACATGTGTATATGTACCACATTTTTCAAATTCAGTTCAGCTTTGATGGGCAACATGGTTACTTCCATGTTTTTGCGATTGTGAATAAAGCTGTAACAAACATATGTGTGCAGGTATCTTTTATAGAATGTTTTGAGTTCCTCCAGGTATATTTCCAATAGGGAAATTGCTGGGTCATCTAGAAGGTCAACTTCTAGTTCTTTCAGATGCAGCCACATTGTCTTCCAAGGAAGCTGCACTAGTTTGCATTCCTTCCAGCAGTGTTGAAGTGTTCCTTTTTTCTGAATCCTTGCCAGCATCTGTTGTTGTTTGTTTTATTAATGATGGCAATTCTTACAGGGGTTAGGTGGTATTTCAATGTGGTTTTGATTTGCGTTTCTCTTATGATGAGTGAGGCTGAGCAATTTTTCATGTGTCTGTTGGCTGCCCATGTATCTTTTGAGAAGTGTCTATTCATATCTATTGCCCACTTTTTAATTGGGCTGTTTATTTTTTTCCTTTTGGTGCATTTGAGTTCCTTGTAGATCCTGGATGTTAGGCCTTTGTCAGATATACAGTTGGCAAATATTTTTTTCCCATTCTGTGGGCTGTCTCCCTGCTCTCTTGATGGTGCCTTTTGCTTTGCAGAAGCTTGTTAGTTTGATGAGGTTACACTTGTCTATCTTTTTCTTAAGGTATGGGCATTTAGGGTTCTGAATATAAATTGGTTGTTCGTTCCAATTTCCATAAGGGTGTCTCTTGTGTGTCCTAAGATTCTTGTAGTTTGAGGTTTTACATTTAGGTCTTTGATCCATTTAGAGTTAATTTTTGTGTATGGTGATGGGTAGGGGTCCCATTTCAATTTTCTGCATGTGTTCAGTCAGTTTTCCCAGTACCATTTACTGAATAGGTTCTCCTTTCCCCAGTGGTTGTTGTTGGAGATTTTGTCAAAGACGAGTTGGTTGAAAAATTGAGACTTTGCTTCTGGAATCTCTATGCTGTTTCATAGGTCTATGTGCCTGTTCTTGTACCAATACCAGGCTGTTTTGATTACTGTAGCCTTCCAGTAAATTTTGAGATCTGGAAGTGTAATACCTCCTGTTTTGTTTCTTTTTCTAAGGATTGTTTTGACTACTCATGGTTGTTTATGTTCCCATATGAATTTCTGTATTGTCATTTCCACGTCTGAGAAGAATGATGTTGGTAACTTCATGGGTATTGTGTTGAATCTGTAGATTGCCTTTGGTAGAATGGACATTTTAACAATGTTTTTTTTTTTCTATCCATGAGCATGGAATATTGTTCATTTGTTTGGGTTTTCTTGGATTTCTTTGAACAGTGTTTTGTAGTTCTCATTGTAAAGATCTTTCACTTCCCTGGTTAGGAAAATGCCGAGGTATATCATTTTTTGTGTGGCTATTGTGAATGGAATTGTGCTTTTAATTTGGGTCTCTACCTACTTGTTGTTGATATAGGAATACAACAGTTTTTTTCACTTTTATTTTATACCCTGAGACTTTGCCAAAGTCCTTTATCAGTGCAAACAGGTTTTTGACAGATTATCTTGGGCTTTCAAAGTATAGGATCATATCATCACCAAAGAGGGATAACTTGACTTTCTCTTTTCCTATTTGAATACCCCAGATTTTCTTCTCTTATCTAATTGTCTAAGTTAGGACTTCCAACACAATATTGAACAGGAAGGGTGAGAGTGGGCAGTCTTGTCTTGTTCCAGTTTTGAGGGGGAAATGTTTCTAGTTTCTGTCCATTTAGCAATATGTTAGCTGTGAGCCTATCGTAGATGGCACTTACTATTTGGGGGTATATTCCTTCTATACCTGGGTGTTTCAGGGTTTTTATCAAGAAGGGATGCAGTATTTTATTAAAAGCTTTTTCTGCATCTCATACTATAATCATGTGTCTATTGTTTTTGCATCTGTTGATGTATTTAATTACATTTATTGTCTTGTGAATGTTGAACCAGTCCTGCATCCTGGGAATGGCATCTACTTGGTCATGGAGGATGATTTTTCAATCCGATTTGCTAGAATCCTGTTATCTGATTTTAAAATCATGGTTCCTGCTTCTTTTTGTGTTTCATTTGCCTGAAATTTTGTTTCTCATCCTCTTACTTTGAGTCTGTGATTGTCTTTTCTTGTGAGCTGAATCTCTTGAGACAATATATTGTTCCCTCATGATATTTTATTCATTTTTGCCATTCTATGTCTTTTCAGTGGTGCATTTAGTCCATTCACATTAAGGCTAATTATTGAGATGTCAGAGTGTATCCTTGTCATGATGTTCTTATAGAGTTTGATTTCTTGATGCTGTTTATTTGTTTGTTGCTTTTATTTGGATTGTTGGGTTGATTCATGTGTGTTTGCTATCTTTTTCCTGCATTTAGACAAAGGTTATTTCATGGAAATTCATTTTATACAATGCTGGACTTTATCCAGAATTAGACATATAATTTAAACTTGCTGAAAATTATATCAAATTTTTTGAGCTATCACCAACTTAATAAACATCTGTTAGTTCTTCTCATCTGTAAAGAACTGTGGTAGAGACAGACTTTCTTCTGGAAAATTTTTAGTTTAGTGAAAAATACAAATCACAGTGAATAAGAGGAATCCAATAGAAAAGGGCATAGTTTGTGAAATGATTACAGCCCAATACATTCATGACATTCAAAATGTACACCTTTGTTTGTATATAAGACAAATATTTTTCTGTAAGGTGTCAGATAGTAAATATTTTAGAGTTTGCAAACCATAGAGTTTCTGTAGCAATGAAACAATTTCCATTGTGTATAAAAGAAGTCATAGCCAAAACATCGACAAATGTGTGTGAATGTGCTTGAATAAAACTTTATTCATAGCCAGGCTCAGTGGCTCAGCCTGTAATCCCGCGCCTTTGGGAAGCTGAGGTGAGTGGATTGCCTGATCCCGTGGGTTCGAGACCCGC
>NW_007258044.1:75042-106748 GCF_000164805.1 Carlito syrichta | reverse complement strand
ATATATATATATATATATATATATATATATATATATAGAGAGAGAGAGAGAGAGAGAGAGAGAGAGAGAGAGAGAGAGAGAGAGAGAGTTGGAGTCTCATCTGTAGCTCAGGCTAGAGTGCACTTGCATGCTCACGGCAACTGCAACCTTGACCTGCTGAGCTCAGGTGATCCTTCCTCCTCAGCTTTCCAAGTAGCTGGAACTGTAGGAGCGTGCCATCACATCCTGTCAATTTTTAAATTTATTTTAGAGAAGAAGTCTCACTAGGTTGCCAAGGCTGGTCTTGAATCCCTGGATCAGGTAACCCCTCATTTTGGCCTCCCAAAGTGCTGGGATTACAGACTTGAGCCATTGTTCCCAACCTTATATAATTTTTTATGACATAAAATTTGATTATTTTTTTTTGATATTTTTTCCTAACCATTAAAAAGTATAAAAACCACTCTTAGCTTGCAGGGTAAATAAAAGCAGGCAGTGGGTCAGATATGTCCAACAAGCCACAGTTTGCTTATCCAGTCTATAAAATTTCATTTTATCAGATCATGAGTTTCTCCTTTTATGCTATGCTAAAAAGTCTACAATGTCGTGTCCCCAAAGTATATTGAAACAAGATGTCTAGGAAATTAAAGGACAGCCCCATGGAGAGTGAAGATTTCGTCCTGGCTCCCAGTTTACTTTCAGTGGGGAGCAATTAGTTTCATTCTCTTCCATGACTGGGAGGTATAGGCATGACCCAGGTTAGCCAACTGACAAGGTGCATGCTATCTGGCATACCAAAACTTAAATAAAATCCCTCTTACTGTTATATATGTATTTATTTTATTCAGTCAATATCAACATCATTATCTTCATAGGACTTTCTCTGGGCAGTCTTCTTCGAAACTGTAAGCTGAACTAGAGTATTTGGCTATCTTTCACAAGTGAGGTGATCGTCTTGTCCTCTCCCCTGCTTCCTACCATTGTCCTCTGGGAAATTACTGAGGTTTCCTGTCAATCTAGTTTACAGTTCATTGTTACTCAAGACATGTCCCTGGCTCTTAGTCACTGTGACCCCAATTTGGAACTTTTTCTTTCCTTAAATTTGACCTCTTCCTACTTTGCCTTCAAGCCGTAAACTCACACAAAAGCCAGAGTGACCCTGTTATCACACCTAGGCTGTAGCCTTCTTTTAACAGGTACCCCAGCAGTGTCTTTGGAAAATATTTCCTGGCATCTGTTTATAAAAAATTCTGTAAAGTATAATGCTTTTCTTCGGTAACTGAAATATGCCTATAGTCAGATTTTATATCTGAAATCTTGAAAAATATGACTCTTACCTGTTAATCTGTGATTATTTTTTCTCTTGAGTGTTCTTTGGTTATGGCCACATTCATTTCATAAGCAATATCCTTTTTCCATTAAGATTCTTTTCCCACACTGGGTTTAAAGAAAGACTTATTTTTACTCCTACTGTTAGTCTGGTTTCCCTGACTTCTCCATTCCTTTGTTGTTTCTTTGAGCTTGTCCCTTGGTGTTATATGGACATTTTATATAGGTCATGCACTGTATAGGTTTTATCTCTGGCTGAGTCCTTTTGTCCCTTCAAATGTCAAATAACTAGCCTGATTATTTTCTAAAATATTCAGTGCTTTACAGCAGACACATCTTTGTATAGAGTTTAAAAAATGATTTCTTCTCGAAACTATATTTCCTTTTCCTCTCCCACTAAAATATTTATACCAGAGAAATTTCAAATTTATGAGATATTCCCTCTCTTTAGGTCCAAATAAGGAAGGCATTTAATAACATGTGTCCATATAATATGTCTAAAATATACACATGCATCAAAATAATACATATTGACTTGGCATTCTGGAAAAATCATCAGATATGAAATTAGAAGAACTGAATTCAATTTTGTAATCTTATTTCTATTATTCAGTGAATTCATTTCACTTTGCTGAGCTTTTGTTTTCTTACCTCTACATTCGAGAATCTAGGGACAATAGCATCTACTTCTAGGTGGTTGTGTTAACTATTTGATAAATACCACTTATTATAATAAACAATCTAGAAAGATTGTTCTATCTGATAGAATCACAAGGATTGTCTCTCCCATATTAACTACCTGCACAACCATGTTTGGATGTTTAGATTTTATGGAGTGAGGGAGGAAGAGTGTCCATTATGTATTATATATTCAATTAGAATAATCAATTTTATGCATTATCTTTTGCCAGAGAGTTTCTTATCTATGCAGCTACCAACTCTCATCTTTTGACTTGCATAGTCTCTCAGGTCCCCTTATTATCTCTCAGATTTTATTTCTACAGATTAGTTTCTCTTCTCCCTTATCCCATTGAAAGTCCAGCAGTCAGTGGATGCTATGTCTTCAGGAACATATTTCAGCTGCCACCTCTTCTATTTTCAAACAGGTCCCCTAGTGGTCTCACAACAACCCCCACCCCACCACCATTCTCCAAACACTCAAGAGCTTTATGAACGTATTCAGTCTAGAAAACTTCTCTCTTCCATATGAAGATCAACTTCTTTTAATCTTATATCGCCTGGTGGAAGGCATGTGAGTTATAAATTGACAAACTTTATGGGAGATAATTGAGTAAAATATCAGATCAGCAAGGTCACAACTTGACATGAACTTGGACATCATATATTTAGTCCATAAGTTCCAACTTGAAAAACTTAAACTCCATTAATCTGTATTTCCTTTTCAAAAACTAAAACTAAAACTTTGTTTAAGCATACCTCTGCATGTACCTCCTCGCCCACACTCATATACAATGTCAAAACAATTCCATTGAGAAAAAGGATGTTTATTTCTCTCACCCCTATCATTTCTCTTATGTTTATTACTGTTACCCACCCAACCTCTCCAGTCCTAGCATCAAAGGACCAAATGGAACACATCTTCAAGACTTGACACCACAATACCACACCCAACATTCCCCAGACCTAGTAGTTTCTTTGAATTCATTCCCTTCTTTCCCAAATAATAATCTTGTAGACAACCATGGTGTTGTATTAGTCATTGCTTAACTTGTCCTCTCAGGTAAATCCACTTATATTTTCCTGAATATGTCTGAGATCTTGAGTTCTTAATTGAAAATGTTTGGCAATATGTGGGTGGTGTTTCATGTCAAATTGTCAATTTATGAGATCTTGACACATAGGCAACCTAGTTAAGAGGTAATGTGAAATGCTTCATTTAATTGAGTTGGTTAAATGTAGTGGCCTCTGACCACAAGTGAGAGAAGCAGTTTTGGAGGCTTGAGAAGGAAGAGTCACAGGTAACTCAGTTAAATGGAAGACTTTGCATACATTGTATCATTGTAAACAATTTAAATGCATTTTATTTTGTTATTAGAACATTATTCTGTAATTTCCAATATAGTAACATTATTAATTAGTGTCCATGTGGATTGTGATATATATATTATTTTTCCAGCTGTATTGATTTGCTCAACAATTAATTTTTATACTCTTTGTAATACTTTGCTAATTTGGAGTATATAGTGGTGAAAGAAACACTGTTGCTGCACCTGAAGAGGTCCTTAATCTGTGCACAAGAGTGGAAGTTTAACATTTGTTTCTATTTCAATCCAAATTTTAAAAATCCTCACTTAAGACATTTGTGTTAAAGTGATACTTCAAAGTCAACCAATTCTCAAAGAATGCCAAATAAATAGTAGTTAATAAAAGTAATGGCAAGTGTAACAAGGGCTTACCAATACAACAAAAAATGCTCTAAATTAATTAACTACAGTAATTAATTCAAGTCTCATAATCATATGGATTTGGTACTGTTCTCATTTTATAGAATAGAAAACTGAGGCATAGAGATTCATTTGCTCAAGATCACACAAAAAGAAGCAAATGGTAAAATTGTAAAGCAAGATTTTTCTTTTAAATGTTCCAGCTTTTAAACTGCCTTCTAAAATTATAAGGAATTCTAGAATAACAGTTGTCAGGGTTTTTGTTTTTTAAACCATGATTAAGAGAGTTAAGAGAATATCATATTCCTCTTTCTACATTTAAAAAATGTAGAAATAGCCATGTATGTGCATGTGTATTTGGTCCTATTTGATACTTACTGTTCTAATTATGTTTTCTTCATTTTGATTGAATTTGTTGTTTCTGAAGCTATGTTTACATGTAGCCATTCTTTTAGTATGCCACCATATCACTACTACTTTGAAGTGACAATAGGTTCCATGGTCAGTTAAGTTTATTTTCTTTATTAATGGATTTCTTGTTTTCTTTGTGACCATTTAGCTCCTACGTATGGCTGAGAATATGCAGTGTTTAGTTTTTTGTTTTTGAGTCAGTTCATTTATGAGATCATTCATTCATCTAGTTGCAAAGGACGTGATTTCATTCATCTAGTTACATTCATCTAGGGCATGATTTCAATCTTTTTTATGACTGTGTAATATTTCATGGTGCATATACTCTACCTTTTCATTGACTACTGATTGGTTGATTGACATTTAGACTGATTTCACATCTTTGCAGTTGTGAATTGTGCTGCAATGAACATGCAGATACCTCTGTTCCTTAGGGTTGATACATAGTAGTGGGATTGATAGATCAAATGGTAGATCTACTTTTAGATCTTTGAGTAATATCTAAGTTTTACTTATGGAAAGTAATACCACTTTCCATAAGTAAAACTTAGATTGGTATGAGGGCTTGATTCGTTTACTATATTTCACACCAGACTTAAATCTCAGTCAATTTTTAATGTACACATTCTGATGATTACTAATAATTAGACTTAGGATATGAGTCTCCCTTCTGAACTTGGTTGATGGATCCCGTATGCTATTATCCCTAAAATAAATACATTTGATTGTCTGGACAGCATCATGAGGAGAACACACAGGTTTACCAAAAATGAGACTCTATCGCTTGACCCCAAATCTGTGCGCATTTTAATTCTGTAGACTCTGTTCTCCTCACAGACTCTGTGGAACTTTGTTTCTGAAGAATGTAAAAAATGTAAAAAAAGGAAAGTGAGAGTATTTGTGGTTAATGATCGCTGCTAACTACTATTAAAGTGTAGTCAAGTTTATACTTCACTGAATTCAATGGAATGAAGAGAAGGGAATGCTCATGTTGGTGTGGTTGTTTGTTTGGGGTGTTCCTCATGCCACTGAGCGCTGAAAACTGTAATTCCTCACAAGCATTTTTTTTTTAACAAAATGTTTGGATTGTTGAATGTTGCCCTAGTTGTATCTTGAAGACATGTAGCCAAGAATTTTGTCATGTCTGAGAGAAAAATTTTGAAACTTACAATGGTTATAGCATCTCATATCATTGTGTTGTCTGCATGTCTGAAGTCAATATTCTGGATTGCATTTTTTTTCCTCAATGATAATCTTCATATCTTGATATAGGAGACTGATCCTTTTTTCCTACAAAAATAGATTTCATTTCAGCTTTTTCAGCTACTCTTTAAGAACCACTTTCATTAAATAATTATTCTTTGATCAGTAATTTTAGATACTTCTAAGTTTTTCCTTTATAGTTTATTTCTAGATCTTTGTGTAAGTTCGCTTTTGTTGGTTAACAAACTACCCCAGATATTACTTGTTTAAAGCAACTACCAATTATTATTTCTCACTAGTCTATTGATCATCTAAGTGATTCACTTATCTGGACGAGGCTCAGCTGATTTTGGCTGTGCTCACTCATGTTTGTGCTGTCAGTTGGTGATAGGTTGGGGGCTGCCTGGTCTTGAATGACCTTATCTAGGTATATCAGTTTTCTTTCACACAGTAATTATATCACTTCACTAACTAGCCTGTGAACATTTAGTACCAAGCGTGAATCCAGTTCTCTACTATTGCATTGACCAAAGTAGTCGTATGGCCAGCCCAAAAGCAATGGAGAGAAAACACACAACCAAAGGGCATGGATAAAAATATGCATGAAAAATTATGTCCATCAACACATTGTACTGGAAACTTTTTCTGAATGAAATTGAGATGCAAAGACTAACGTATAAAAATACCCAATGCAAATATTGTTAAAACATGAAAATAATGAAAATGAACCTAAGAAATTAATTAATTAAATGGTAATAAATTCATATGATCAATATTATGCATATATGCAGTTATTCTAAAATAGTTATAGAATAAAATAAATATGGGAATATTTACAATATTTATTTATTATTTATTTATTTTTTGAGTTGGAGTCTCACTCTGTTGCCCAGACTGGAGCGCAGTGGCCGCTCCCGGCCACCGCAGCCTCGACCTGCTGGGCTCCGGCGATCCTTCCGCCTCAGCCTTCCGAGTAGCCGGAATTACAGGCATGCGCTACCACGCCCGGCTGATTTTTTGATTTATTGTAGAGATGAGGTCTCGCTGCCCAGGCGGGTCTCGAACCCGCGGGATCAGGAAATTCATTCACCTCAGCCTCCCAAAGGTGCGGGAGCCTCCCAAAGGCTGAGCCACCGAGCCCGGCAAGGAAGAGGAGACTCTTGAGGATGATCCTTGGTATTCTCGAAATTCCTAAATGTCAAAGATGGCTTTGAGGAAAGTATTGCTTAAATTTCTGGCTTGTAGAATTGGATGTTTGAAAATGCCATTTAGTAATGAAATAGGGAATACTAGATAACAATTAGGTTAAGTAAGGTAAGAGTATATTTGGAGTTAGGTAAGGGGACACTTTGAACTCAGGAAATTATTAATGATTTTGTGATTTTATTTACAATATTTTAAGTGAAAAATTAAATATAAAATTGTGTCTGGGTAAGATTTAATATTAAAAACACATTCATGAATACACATAAAAATAGAATATATAAAGAAAATAGAAAAAATAAAGAAGAATTATATTAGTAATGTTTACCTTTGGGTGGCAGAATACAAAAAAAAATATTTTCTTATTTATTTTTTCTATGTTTTCTAATTTCTTTTTTTGACTCACTCTGTCACCCAGATTGGAGTGCAGTGCACAATCATGGCTCATTGTAACCTTGACCTCCAGGGCTCAGGCGATCCTCCTGCTTCACCTTCCAAGTACCTGGGACTACAAACACATGCCATCAAGCCTGGCTAAAGTTTTTGACTTTTTTGCAGAGATGAAGTCTTGCTATGTTGCCCAGGCTGGTCTTGAACTCCTGAGCTCAAGCATTCTTCCTGTCTTGGCCTCCCACGGTGTTAGGATTACAGTCGTGAGCCACCACAATCAGTCTACTTTCTAAATTTTCATAATCAGTATATAGTGTTTTATAATCTGAAAAGAATACAAAATAAACATTGTATAATTTGTAGCCTGTGGTAGGCAGAATTCTAAAATGATTACCAAGATTTCCTGCTTTTGGTAGATACATCCGGAATAACCACTCCCCTTTGTGTGTAAGAGGAACGGTGCCTATTATGAATTTAATTCTCATGGTTTGAGTGTTACATGACAAAACTGAAGGATTTTGAAATGGCAATTAAGGTCCTAAATGAGTTGATTTTGAGTTAATCAAAAGGAACTTTGTTCTATGGTAAGCCTCACTGAATCAGTTCCCTTAAGAATTGGGCCTTTTTTTTTTTTTTTAAAGGAAATGACTCAAAGAGTAAGAAAGACTTCCCTCCTGGTTTTGAACAAGTAAGATGCCATAATGTGCGAGACCCTTGTGGCTAAACCCTAAGGATATCCTTGGGAATTGAGAGACCCTTATATGCTGAACAAGAAAATGAGGACATTTGCCTACTAACAACCAGTGATCCCAAGATCACATGAGATTGCAGCACTAGATAATGCTTAGATTTTAGTCAGCTAAATTGTACTTAGACTCTTGGCCAACAGAAACTGTGAGATAATACATGTGCTTTGTTTTAAGATGCTAAATTTGTGGTAATTTATTATGGGGTTATGCATTTGTTAATAGAAAGATAATAAATAGCCTTTAGAGTCAACTATTTTTTTCATTTCCTAGATTTTCTAGATATTTGCTGCAAGTAAAAACATATAAGTCAAAATCATGTCATCATTGTTGATGCAGCTGATTAGAATTATTGTGAACATTCATTCTTACAACTTCTCAAAATGAAAATGTAGTTCAATTATTTGTCAAATAAGAGTCATAGAATTTAAGTTTGTGCTACATGGACAGTAACAAAGAAAATTAGGTAGAATAGTGGATCTTGGAATTAACAGATTGTCAACTATAATAGATAAATGGAGAGATTTGTTGGGTGGATTAATCATTATTCATTTAAACCATATGTCATGAAGAATGCTTTCATGGTCATAATTAGTTGCACATACTTTCAGCAGATTTAGAGCCACATAAACATTTTTCTAGGGACAATGTGAAAAATCATCACAAACATCAACAACAATCCAGAATTTGACACTGTATAATACTTGGTGTCCCTATTTTTATATCACCCATGGCAGATACTTATTTTTTCCTCTAATTCCCTGCTTTGCATAAAAATATTTTCAAAATATCATTCTACACAACTGTTTCTAATTCATCCGATTTGGCCCTGAAAATAAAATCAATTTTTACTTGAAAAAATAACATTTACTCCATGATTTAGACAACTCAACTTTTTCTAATGCATTTCAGCAATTGAAAACTAACTAGAAAACATTTGTTTCATCCATTTTCATTACAATTTTAGGAAAGACTAATATTATTTGGTATAATAAGGTTCAAAAGAAGAGCTAGAGTTATGAGAAAGTGGCATCAAACATGTCATGCTCGTTTCTTTTTTTGATGGTTTACTTTAAAAGTGGCTGGATATCACTGTTGTTAAAACACTGAACTAGGACAAGGCTATGGCCACACTATTAAAACAAAATTGACTTTATGTAATTTCTTCAGGCAATCTCAGTGGTCCTCCCTTATTTTTGTCCTTCAAGATTATTTACTGTGCAACTTGGGACAAGCCTCTGTCTGGGCTTTAGTCTGTTTCCTTATGAAATGAGTGGTTGAAACTTGTGGCAGTGGCTGTCAAAGCATGACGTTGGGTCAACAAATTGAGTATCATCTCAGAACTTGTTAGAAATGCAAATTCTCTGACGTTACCTGAGACTTAATGAATTATAAATCTGAGAGTAAGAAGTGGACAGCAATGTGTATTTTAATTAACAAGTCCTCCAGATAGACCCGATTATCTCTGAGAACCATTCAGAATCTGATAGATGCTCCTTCTAGAGACCTTAGGTTGTGGCTCATATACTTATTGCCTCTTTAGTTTGTCAGAGTCCTAGTACAAACCTCCCTTCTGCAGTTTAGCTGAACAAGAAGATTTTTTAGTTTAGAGACAGGTCAAAGTCATTTCTCTTTGTGTAAGGATGGTGTCAGCTTATGAGTGTTAATCTTGAAATCATGGGAATGCTTTCCTTTGCTCCCAATATAGTTCCTTATTTATTCCTGAAGATCCTAGTGACCTATACTCCATTTTGTTATGCTTGGCTTTAGGAAGCCACGTTACCATAAGGGGGCTTTTGGTTTTGATATAAAACGTGTATATCAGCAGCTCTTGCTTATTGCCATCATAAAGAAAGCGTAAGAGAAGAAGATTTCAGATGTTTAGATATAGATAAAGCTAGAATAGAATTTTGACTCTATGGCTTAAAATTATGTAATATTCTGTAAGTTACTTATTGTTTCTATCTCTTTTCTTCTATAATATGTAAAAATAGAAATACTGACAACCCTGAAATAAGACAACATAAATAAAATTATCTGGCATGTAACAGGTGCTCAATAAATTATAGTTTCATTACAGTTCCCATTCTCCACAACCAGGGGTACGGTGCCAGACAACTGCATTTTCCAAAATCATTTACTCTCTGAGTCAGCTGGTCCATATTCATAACCCTTATGTTCCAGCCCAATAAACTCCAACTGTCTACTGGTTGAAGATTTCAACATTGTGACATCATTATTTTCATTCATTGTATCACTTCACTTTTGACTACTTTTCATCCACCTACTTTCTTTGCCAAGAATGGTTTCTGTTTAGTGGTAAACAATCTAATAGGATAGTATCCTGGTTAGTAATAATAATAGTGACCATGATTTAAAATAATTAAAATTCTCTGAAGTACACAGAAGACAAGTACCTGACCCAAAGTCACAAAGTTGAGTGATGACATAGCTAGACTATGAGTAAAAATGTAACTAAAATTCTTGAACTCTGAATTTTCAAAGAAAGTTAAAAATAAGCAGATATCTTAAAGAAAATATTCTTAAAACCCAGAATCACATATAAAGCTCTTAAGTTGTAATGACAATTGAAATTAATCACTATTTTAGGGGAAGTCAAATTCAGTTTGCACTATTGTCTTTTTCATGACTCATGTAACGTACCGATGCATCACCTTGTTTGTAAATATCCAACATAGTTGAATCAAATTCTGGGATAGTGTGTATGTGTGTCTGTGTGTGTACACATGTATGCACATGATTTTATGTTCAAACATAGACTTAAAGAGTACAATTAAAATTATAGAAATTAGATGGAGACATTCAAGAACGAAATGGATCTAGGAATCAAATCAAATTGTCAAGTATCTTGGGTATGCCAAATTTTAAAATATATAGGTCAGGGCAAACATCTCTGGTTATAGTCATCAATTACTTACTAGTATCATTGTATCTGAACAAGGCATCAAATAAACTTACATCTGATTTGCTTCCAAAGTCGGGGTTCATCTTTTCCTCCAGCTCTAGAAAAGACTGATTTAACACTCATTTGATCGCCCATGTGAGGTCCAATTCTCAAAAGGTATTAACATATTCAGGAGCAAAGAAAGAACGATGACCTTTTTACAACCTTTGTCTCTGAGCTCTTATTTCAGGAATTTTGTCAGTTAGGGATTGTTTGATTTTCTTCCCTTTAATTTCTACAAAACAGGAAAACTTCCATTTCCCCATAACCCACACAAGGCGTTTCATTTATTCTTTTTTGTTTTTTTTAAACAAATTATTTGATTATAGAGATGTGAGGTACAAGTGAAGACTGACTACATAAGTAGGCTTCATGCTGGTGAAATTTGGGCTTCTAACTGGTCCTCAATTCCCTTGGTAATGGACCAGGTAACTTTTGTGTTGTTATGTGTCATCCCCGCCTCCCAGGACTTCCTCCCTCCCTCCTCCTCTGGCAGTGTCCAGTGACTGCTGATCCCTCCTCTGTGCTAGTGTGATTAACTTTTAGGGTATGTGGTATTCTGTTCTTTGTTTCTGTGACAGTTTGCTTAGTATGATTATCTCCATCTCCATCCAATTTGCTGCCAAGTCCTTGATAGGCAGTTGGGTTGGTTCCATGTTTTGTTATTGTGAATAGTGTGGAAATAAACATGCATGTGCAGGTGGCTTTTCTGGAGAACAATTTGTGTTCCTCCAGGTATATTCCCAGGAGAGGGATTGCTGGATTTTAGGGAAGGTCAATTTTTAGTTTTTATAGGAATCACCACATTGCTTTCCACAGAGGTTGAATTAGCTTGATTCCCACCAATAGTGTAGAAAGTTTCCTTTTTCTCCACACCCACGCTAGCATCTGTTGTTTTTTGACTTATTAATGATAGCCATCCATACTGGAGTTAGGTGATATCTCATTGTAATTTTCATTTGCATTTCTCTGATAATTAGTGAGGTTGAGCAGTTTTTCACTGTTCACTGCTTGTTAAGTAATCTTTTGAGAAGTATTTGTTCATGTCCTTTGCTCACTTTTCAATGGGGTTGTTTGTTTTTTCCTTTTACTTTGTTTGAGTTCCCTGTAGATCCTGGATGTTAAGCCTTTGTAAGATGCATAATTTGTATATATATGTTTCCCCCCATTCTGTGGATTGTCTTTTTATTCTCTTGATGGTTTCTTTCACTGTGCAAAAGCTATTCAGTTTAATGAGGTCCCGTTTGTCTATGTTAGTGTTTATGGCATTTGCTTTTGGGGACTTGATCAATAATTCATTGCCTAAATCAATGTGGATAAGAATATTTCCTACATTTTTTTCCAGGATTCTGACAGTTTGAGGTTTTACATTTAGGTCTTTGATCAACTTTGAGTTTTGTATATGGTGATAAGTAGTTGTCCAATTTCCTTCTCCTGCATGTAGTTGACCAGTTTTCCCAGCACCGCTTGCTAAATGTGGTTTCCTTTCCCCAGTGATTGTTATGTGTGGCTTTGCCGAAGATGAGTTATTTGAGAGACTAGGTTTTTGCTTCTGGAATCTCCTGTTCCACTGGTCTGTGTACCTATTCCTGTACTATTACCCGGCTGTTTTGGTTTCTATAGCTTTGTAATAAAGTTTAAAGTCCGGAAGTGTGATACCTCCTGCTTTGTTTCTTTTGCTGAGAATTGTTTTGGCTATTCGTGCTCTTTTATGTTCGGTAAGAAGTTTTTACTGTTGTTTCCAGGCCTGAGAAAAATGATACTGTTAATATGATGGTACTGAATCTGTAGATTGCCTTGGGTTGGGTGAATACTGACAATATTGATTCTTCCATTATATAATGACATTTCATTTATTCTTTCAACAAATATTAGTGAAATCTATAATATGGGCCCTGCACTACCTTGGAGCAAGGATACTAGCAGGAGGACCCAGATCCCTTAATGTCGTAAATCTAATGTTTCACAAATAATAAACTATTATGTAAGAAAATATAGAATACTGATGCACCCTCTTACAAATAAGGTGATATGTTTTGGGGTAACAGGAGGTGGAAAAAAGACACCATTTTACTTGACATAAAGTATCCAGAGGAGACTTTCTCTTCAAAGTGATTATATTTATGCAATCAAATTCATATTTTTGAAAGATTATTCAGGCTGCTGAGTAGAGAAGGGATTGTAAAAGGATGGGGTAAGAGGACTTATAGAGAGATCAGTTTAGAAACTGTTATCTAGGTGAGAGATGGTGACCTGAGCAGGGTGGCTATTTTTAGAATGTGATCCCCAAGCCAGCAGCATCAAGTCACCCTCTAGCTGTATCAGGTAAAAAACTCTGGGAGTGATTCTAGCACTCTTTTCAAAAGTGTCCTGCTTAAACACAAAGAGCCATCATTTCTCAAAAAGTTATCAAATAAATCTACTGAAACACATTTTACCTTTGGTAAAAAAAAAAGTTTTTAAAAAATATGATTTTTAATAGCAGATGAAGCTCAGTGAGGAAATAGAATTCATAACAGAAATTTTCTTTGAAGCCAAATTTATTTTAAAAATGCATGTATTCAATAAAAGAATAAGGGTTTTCTTCTTTCTTATGAACAGTCGCTATTGGAAGAAGTTATTAGGTCAAGCATTTAGTCCCGAAAACAGAAATCAGAACAAACTAAAAAGACTTAAGAATTAGAAACCAAATGTTAATTTTTAGCCAAGAACACCAGTTTAAAAGTAAAAACTTGTAAACTCACTTATTATGTATTTAAATTGGTAATCAAACATATATTTTTTTCTAAATACATGAATTTTATGATAACAAAAAAAGTCTGCATTGGCATTTAAAACAAAATTGCCTCAGTCAATTCTTATTGATGCTAACATTTGAAAACCGTTGCTTAGAGGAAGTGTTGACAAATCATGAAGATGGCAAATACACAAAAGAAAAGAATTAAGTATGACTAATCCTAGGTTTGTTTGCACGACTGTTTGATTAATTTTTAGAGAACAATATGTATAGCAAACTTTTCAGAAGATTAAAGATGAGATGACTTTCCAGAAGACTAAAGAAGATTAAACAACTTCAAAATAAATGCTGGGTATCTAACTAAAAGTTTCTCAACCATTTCTGCAGTTCAAGAATTGGCAAGTCATTGCACTACTTGATTCTTCTCTCTGTACCTCCCCCCCTTTTTTTTAATCCTTCTCTCTTTACTGCTCTTCTTACTTTCAGTTTCTGTTCATGTGTCATGCAGAGCCATTTTTCTGCTCCTTGGCTCATCCAATCCCATGAACTAAAAACCACACACCTAAACTTCCTCCCTTCAATATAATTCTCGAAACAAATACAGTTCTTGTTCAATGAAAAACTCTTGTATTATCTATTGAGAAAATATATTGTCATAGTGTACTGAAAAATTAATTTTGATTTGCAAATATTTAAAGATATCTAAAGATAACTTAAATAATGAGAATTGTTAAAAATAATATGAAACACATTTTTAAAATTATGCTTAAATGTTGCCAACAACATTCATAAGACTTTAAAAATTATTGGTACATTTCCTGGTTTTTCATGTCCATTGCTTTAGATTTCAAATAAACAGTGTAATTTCAATTTAGAATCTTGCCATTAAAATAAATTTTAAATAAATATTCTTCAAAATCTTACACCAAATCAAAAGTGATTAAACTTTATTCATTCACAAATTATTTTTCAAAATTTGGTGGAAATTATTGTCATTACACTTTGCATTGTCATATAGAATAGAATTGAATGAAAACATAATTCAAGGAAATGTATTGTTTTCCTATTGAGTTATTTTACTGCAACAATATTTGCACCTCTTTTCAATGTTGATGTGATACCAATGTATAACAAAATCCTTTTCTTTTAGAACTGCTGTTCTTGCATAAGAATGCTGCTTTATTAATCATAACTATGGCAGTTCAATGCTTGAATTGTAGCATAAAGCGTAATTCATTAAAATCTTTTCCAGGCAAGTTTGAGACAGGGAATTCAGTATTCTTAATGTTTTCTCCATATTTGGCTTAAGGAAAGCTGAATTAAATACAGTAAAACTTGTTGCACAGACTTCACACAATTTCCTGTGGCCCCAAAAGAAGTTTCCATCATTTAAAATAGACTATGAAATAAAACACAATGTTTGGAGATCACAAACATTCAGTCCACTACAGTATGCCTCTTATAATCCGTTTTTGTTTTCTATAAATTTCATCCTCAAATATTTGCAGTTTGGAACTAAATTGGTTTTAATTAACTACCATTGAACCTGATAACTTATTCTACTTTAAAAGCATTGTGCAAATTGTACACTGTTAATCTCCATGGTGAAAGTTAAACTGTCAATCACCTTTTACATTCACACACACCTTATGCTGTGTGGAAGAATTTGGAGCATTTGAGAGTACACAAAAAGATTCATTTAACTGAATGGTCCTACAATACTGAATGAAATTAGACATTCATATGATATATATATAGTCATAATCATATGAAAATATATATGTATGAATTACATATATATTTTGATCTATAAAGCAAAAGTTCATGTATCTTTTTTTTGCACCAATATGCTTCAGAGAACCAGTTCTTTCTTTCCTCTTCTTTCTCATCCTCTTTTTTCTATATTTTCTTCAGGCTAGCCCCCTAAATTCTACTTCAATATTTAAATCGTGCTAAAGTTGGAGTGCCTGAATATTTCATTTCCATTCCATCCCTAGGGCTCATCAATTTTAAAGATGGATTATAAATCTATAGCAAGTTTTTCCTGGGAGATATGGTGACCAAAATAGCTTACTTGAGGCATATATCCAATTTCATTCTTTTTCAGTACTAAGTTTTATAACTAGAGTATTCCAAGGAGATAAAAGAAATATAGTCCATGTAGTGAGTGGTGGTTTGAATACTGAATTCTTATAAATGGTTGGTTGTTAGCTATTAGAAATGAGATAATATAGTATTGAGTGCACATTTCTAAAAAAGTCAAATTATGGAAAATATTTATATATATGTAAATGCCACATGTAATTGCCAGCAATTTTATTTGAGTTTCTATTTATTTTAAATTTGGACCTATGTAGAAAACGTCAACTAATTCCATGTTGTTAGAAGGAATTTTGAATGAAGAGAAATGGTGAAAAGAATAGAGCCTTAAATAAAATACTATCTGAAGATATGCCATAATCACATATATATGTCAGGCATTTGTGAAAACCTTTATTTTATGGACATTAAAATGGTTCAGAAAGAGTTTATGTGCTTTTTTCACTTGCCCCCTTATGTGTCAGAGGTATTCAGTAATAGTATTTTTCCTGGAGCTCAGCAATTCTTGACCATGGTCATTTTTACTTTTTTTCTTTTATTATTAATAATAATATATCATTTATTTATCATTCAATATGTGTTTGGCACTATGTGAGGCATTTTATTTCAGTTATTTCTTTTAATTTTTACAATAACTCTAAGAGACAGGGTCAATCATTACCCTCTTATATTCAATAGGTAGTAATTTTACAAGATCTTAGAGAGATTACAAGCTTAAATTCAACATCAAAACTAGGTATTTCAGAGCCAGGACTTTTAACTGAAATGCAATTCTAAACATTAAATATATTCAACAACTTCCCAATCACACATATTCATATCATAAAGTGGGAATTTTGAAACACTCTTCTGTTAGCAATAAAATATATTTTTAAAATTCAATGAACCACTTAAGCTTTAATAGAAACTCACTAAAATTGTAAATTCAAACATGCTAATTTAGTCTATTACTGAAACTTAGAGGAAATAGCAACAAAAATTTTGTCAATGAAGAACAATTTTTGTAACACATAGTGAATAAAGAATCATCAACTAATATAAGACAGTTCTTTGGGAAGTCATTTTGAAATATGTTAGCAGGTGAAATGTTTTCATTTCAACTGCAGAAAATTAACATTACATTCATTTTGTATGACATCCAGTACTTATTTCATCTGGCTGATGATTCAAAGGCAGGAGCTAAACCTAGGTTCTGTTTATTATTCTTTCAAATTTCATATTACTCTATGATACTCTGGAAACAAAACAAGTATTATTCACCTCCCACAGGGAAAGTAAAACTGTATATATACTTATAGAAAGTCGATTCCATTTCTATAGCTGCGTTTTAAAAGAGGCAAAGATTTATTGCAATTTTGTTAAGAAAAATAATGCACCAAAGTTTAAAACTTTGAAATCTATCTCATCTACAAAATCTAGAAGATCTTGAAATTACATTTTAAAGCAGTGAGAATTCAGAAAAAGTTAGTCTGATGTGCCACACATTAAAAAAAACAACAACTACTGAAAGATTCTTTGTGTTGACCTTGCTTCTTCAGCAATAAGTAAGATATTATTCAGTATTTACAAAGAGTGACATTACAAAAACTGTGACATTAGGTCAAATTTAAAGATGAAGAAAAATGAATTTTTCAGTTTTCCATTTGAATTCTAAAATTTCACTCACTGAAATAGTTTCCATTCCTTTCTTTGAGGAAGTATATTTTTATGTTTCTGTCTTATCACGGAAATATTACAGGACACTGTCCTAATAACCATTATACCTTTTGAACTATACTTGTGATAATCTCATACATTTTCATGATGTTAAAATACTTTTCTTCATATTGGAAAAGGAAAGGAATGACTTCAATAGACATCCAAATTATAAATTCAGATAGGTGCCTTGTTTTGGTGCTATGTTGATCCTACTTTGTAAGTTCTTTTGAGATATATTTGTATTAGTTATCGCTGAAAACTGAGTGCACATATTATTAAAAGCAGTGAGAATTTTACCTTTAATTTTAAAACATTATTCATATTATTTACACCCCCAAACAAAACATAAACATCACAAGGAAAAAAAAAAACTACTTTGGATAAGACTCTGTTTGCTTCATTTTACTTGGGCAGTGCCAATTTATGCCTGTTTACCCAACAAAATTATTGCTAGTGGTGTCTTTCATTCTCAAAACTCCTGGTTTGGATGATAAATTACATAACCACCATATATTGACTATTTTCACAACATTGTCATATCACAAACCACCCTCAAATGTAGTGACTTAAAATAACAACCATTTATTACCTTTTAAGAATCTTTTATCAGTTGAACAGATCCATTGGTTGAACCAGTTTAGATCAGCTTGGCTGGGCTTGGTTATGCTTCTGTGGTCAACTAACAGGCTTTCTGGTATTGGAAGTGACCTAGAAGGACCTCAGGTGAGATGATTTGGCTTTGTTCCTCTTCGTCTTTCTTCTTCCAGCAGTTCCCACTTTAGATTGTTTTTAATGGTAGATTCAGTTTTAAGAGACTAAATGAAAGAGAGTGAGCTCAAAACCAGCACAACTTCATTTTTACCCCAGCACACTAGCATATTTTGTTGGTTACACTAAGCAGCAAGGCCAGCCTGGAGTCAATGGGGGAGAGGACCAAAACTGTAGAGTGTCAAGTCCGTTATATGTGGTCAAGCCCTTAACAGTATATACCAACGCAATCAATTAATGACTCAATATGTGTATAAGACATATATTCTCTTAATTAAGCTTCCTCATTATTCCCTCACCAACTACATACAACCCAATTATTATTTTTAGTATTTCTATCTCTTCAGTAATGCATTTCATATCCCAATGTCTTTACAATGTACTCAGTAATCACTTGACAAACTTCCTTTGTAATATTCACCATGTTTACATTTTTCCAAGATATATTGTCACAGAAAGTTCTAAACTTTCCTAAATGTTTTTATGTTTGATAATGATAGAATTGTACTTAGATTTTTGTTTGTTTCTTCTTGAAGTGTGTTCTTCCTTTATAAGTAAGCCTGCTGGGAAAATATCAGACACAACCATCTAACAAAATTTGCCAGAGGGATTTTTTTGTGTGTTTTAAAATTCAAACGATAGATTATTTTGACCCAATAAACATTTAGTTGAAGCCTACCATGAATACTCAAGAGAATCATGTATCAATGATTACCCTTTCAAAAACAGAAACAGTGTTTTCTTGCATTACCTAGCTTATGTTCTCATTGCTATTTTTCAATATCACCATTCTTAACTTTATACTACATAATGGCTCCTATTTGAAAAGTAAAATGGCAATTAAGAAACTTGAAATATATTGAGTGTTAAAACTGCCTACTATTTATAGTATTTATTTATAACATAACTTATTTATATTACTTATTTATAAATATCAATACTTATTTATAATATAATTTAGTGCTACAGTAAAATTTTATCAGAAAACATTTCTACAACTTCTATAAAAGACAGTGTTACAAATTCTCAAAAGAACTAGAAAAAGACCTTCCATACAACCCAGCAATCACCCTTCTGGGAATATACCCAGAAGAACTCAAATCATTCTACAAAAAAGATACCTGTGAATGAATGTTTATTGTAGCACTAGTCACAATAGCAAAAACATGGGACCAACTATGCTGCTTATGAAAATTGGACCAGATTTTTTAAATGTGGTACATATACACAGTGGAATACTATGCAGCCATAATGAAGGACAGAATTATAGACTTCACAGCAACGTGGATGGATTTAAATTCTTTAATATTCAGTGATCTATTACAGAAACAAAAAACTGAGTATGACATGTTCTCACTCATAAGAAGAACCCGAACATTTATCCTAATAATTGGCATATCATAATTGGCAGTGGTGGGAAACTGCCAGGAGAGGAAGGGGAAGGCATACAACATTGATAAGTGTACTTGATCTTGAACCAGGCAAAGTGGGAATCAAAGAGAGGTCCAAACTTTACCTGTACAATGTCCATCTGTATTCCAAATCCTGAATTATACCCTACATCTTTAAAATAAAATTAAAAAAAGGAAAAATAAACTTTTCTGCCCAAAGCATTATTTACTTTTAAACATGGATTTCTCATTTTTAATTGTTATTTTATAGATGCCAAAGGGACCCCAGATACACATAGTCTCTTACATATATAGATGAAGAATCCTAAAATAATTTTCATTTATTATTATTTTGAAAACTGGAACTGAACACAGAATCACACAAATCTTCAGTTGAATTTGGAGTGCTACTATCTTCTTGATCATTGGAAGAATTTTGGCTTAGCATATTTTGATTAGGGGATTATCATGAACCAGCAATCTCCATATTGATAGTGCCTTGAATATTCATAGTATTTTAAAAATCATCTTGATGAAATGTCATTATGTAACTTTGCCAAAGTAAATGCAGATAAAATATATGAGGCTACCCTTTATTTCATTTAATCTGTTGCAGACACTGTTCCGTTAAAATGGAATATATATTTTATATTTTAAATATTATTATTTTTCTAGAGATCTGATTATTTTATTTATTTTATCTTTTATTACTTTTTTATTTTAAAGATGAGGCGTACAATTCAGGGTTAGGTATATAATTGTTCATTATGCAGGTACCCTTGTTGATGAGGTATACCCCTCCCTCCCTTGGCAGTTTCCCTCAACTGCCAATCCTATCCCCATCCCCCATGGCAGTTTTCCACTGCTGCCAATCCCTTTCCTATAGTATTATGATAATTGTTCAAGGTCTGCTTATGAGTGAGAACATATGGTACTCTTTTCTTTGTCTCTGTGATAGATCACTGAGGATGATCGATTCTAAATCCATCCAAGTTGCTGTGAAGTCCATATGTGAGACTTGATTATTTTAGGGTCAATGATCTACTAAGCTATTATATAGTTGCAAAAACTTATAAAACACACAGTAATTGCCATTTTGTGTGGGCCAATGACCCTTCAGTATAGTACACAAAATAACAGAATAAGCATGCTTTTTATAAAGAGGTGCACACAAGAGAATGCCTACCCTGTCTGTAGATTCCTCTCTAATTAAGCCATCTGTTACAAAAAGCAAAAAGATGAAGTAAAATTACTGACTTATTGCTAACATTCTAGTCATCCAACCTATGTCACAAAAATGTTTCTGTTAGAAGATCATAATGATTAAGTAGAATTATGATATACTTAGTAGGATAGGAAATTTGATAGTTCCTAGAAAAATAATGATACTCCATGGTGGGTACAAGTTGTCACTCATAGAGCAAAGATTATCTACTAAATACTGTTGAAATTCTACACTTATGAGGTTCCAGTTATGTAATTGCTTTTCATCTCTTGCAAACCTAATTAACCAAGCTGCAAAATATTGTGTTAATGTAATTGACTGTGGAAAGAAGCTCTTTGGTTGTGATATTCAAGTGAGAAAATAATGTAGACACTTAAGTGAAAAATAACTTAAAATTAAAATGCAGTGGTTTATAAGTACATGCAATTATATGCACTTTTCTAGAATGACTAGTATGCTGCAACACTTTGGAATTAATATTTCATAAATATAATAATCATTATTCTCCATGGCCTTGGGGAAACCAAGCATAGTAATATATAAACAACTTTAAAGCCTTTTATTTTATTCATTTTTTGTTTGTCTATTTCTTCTCTGATGTGAGAGTGAACAATCTCCTAGATGATTTGGAATGATTAGAAATCCAAGTTTTCATATTGTTGTATAATTCCATAATAAATTTAAATTATCTGCTGTATCCTAAATTTAAATTCTAGTAGCTAATTTGACAGTTATTTAGAATATCTTGAGTCTCCCTGTTTCAGTTCCTAGTTTCCCTGTTCCTATATTTTTTCTCTTTGTCTTAGATATAATATCTGTCTTTGGCTCCTATTGAAATAATGTCTTTCTCAGGAAGGCTATGGCTATATAATACTGAATGTTCAGCAGAATATTCACTGAGTTGAATCTAGGTCAAATTTAAAATAATGAACAATTACATTGTTGTATTTTTAAGACTCCAAGTTTTAAAATGATTTGTAATACAAACTACATAACTGAAATACTTCATTCTAAAATATTTTAGTTTAATTTATCCCTTCAGATGATTTTAATGTGGATTTGATTTTGAGAGCAATAGCCCTAGAAAATTAAGACATCAGACTATTTTCCCTTAGAAATTCTAAATAAAAGTTCTTGAATCAATTGACTTTTTAGTATTGGAAAGTACTGAGATTAATATATAATCAATGACTGAGAACTATTTCTGAACAAATGGCAATGTGTTAAATATAGATTTTTAAAAATAAAAAATAGCAATGTAACTGGTAGGGAAACAATTTTAGAAAAGGGTAGTGAATTTACTATTAACAAGCTTACGGTGGTTAATTTTACATGTCATCTTGACTGCAATAAAAAACAATTGGGCAGCTGGTAGACTATAATTTGGGGATACATCTGTGACTGTATTTCTAGAAGAGACTAGCATTTGAATCAGTAGGCTAAGTACACAAGATTTCTCTCACCAACATGGGTGAGCATCACTCAATCTACTGAGGGTCTGAACAAGACAAGAAGGTGGAAGAAGGATACATTTATTTTCTGTTTAAGCTGGAGCTGCAACATCCATCCTCTCTTGTCCCTGAGTATCAGTGCTTCTGGTTATAGACATTTGGAATAGAACTTGGACTTAAACCCATTGACTCCCCTGGTTCTCAGGCCTTCATGTTTGCTCTGAAGCAACACTTCCAGTGTGCAGATGGCAAATCAAGGGACTTCCTAGCCTCCATAATCACACTAGCCAATTCCTTTTCATAAATCTCCTTCTATATATCGATATATATCCTGTTGCTTCTATTGCTCTGGAGAACCCTGATACAAAACTTGATCACAGTCAACTGAGTTATTTACTTGATATTTTTGATAACTTATTAGGTTACAGACATTTTGGATGAGTAGTTTGCCTTTCTGTAACAAAAGATTTTTCTAGAATCACTTAGACCAGCACAGTGCAGTGGACAAGTTTTATAAAATGGGTTGTAGTAAAGTTTGCAAAGCTTTTGATTAACTGGAGGAACTGTTATTGATCAAGACATCTCACAGAGTTTTATCTTTGGTCCTGTCCTATTCAATATATTTATTAAGAACTATGTTTATTAAGAACAAGTTAAAGCTTATTTAATTTTTATAAACTGACACAGGGAAAATAGATATGTTAGGTTGAATAATCAAATACAAAAGTTTTCTGATTTAATAAAGATTGTAAGCATAAACTTTCATTATTAAATACATATTGTTTTAAAAAATATGTGTTTGTCTCTCACCCCCTCCCTTTAATTCACACAGTGGAGCTAGTTCCTCCATCGTTCCCATATCAAACCTCAAACAGGTGCCATGAATTATGTGATCTCTCAGAGAATAAATCGGTTCTGTAAGTTACAAAATAAGTCTCACTTTACTAACTAAAATATTCAATCTTAGGTCATAATCAAAATTCTGAATTTGAATTAAACCTTCTGGTTTCATTAATTCTCTATGCTCTGTATGCTTTTCCAATCCCCTGGTTTCAGCCTAAGTAGTTCAATGATGAGAGAAGATCATCTTTGTTTTTCCTCATTTAAGGTCCCCATCTCCTCCGTCAGGAACATTCCTAACTTCTGTCTTTGACCTCTTCAGGTGTGTAAACGTGGGAGGAGACGAAGAGAAGGAGATAGTAAAGTCAAATTCTTGTTTGACAAGTAGAGTCAAATTGACAAGTTGATCCAACACTGTCTTGACAGGATTTTTGATATCAATTCATTCTTCCATGAGCATTTTCCCATGGGTAGTTTAGAAGGATTCTCTCATCTCTATACCTTCAGGGAGGATCTCTCATCTGCTGTTCACTAATCAGTGGTCAAGTTTCTGCTTTGTTATTTCTTCCACTACCCAAGTATTCTGGCAATACCTTCAGCTTCTTTTGTACTAAATAAGGTCTTATGCCTTCCGGTGAAACTTTCTTTGATGAGACTTGAGTAGCACATCACTTTCACATGAATGGCTCATTTCTAGTCCATAGGAAACAATCAAGAATCTTTTGGGGACAATATCTTTAAGTTCAGGATGCCCAAAATAGTCAATTTTTTTGTTCTGTGGTAAGAACAGTTAGCCTATCTGTTTTATTCAGTAGACCTCCCAGATGGGAGTAAAATATCAGTTCTTCATGTCAGTCCATGGGACATATATAAGCTCTCCAAAGATGCCACTAAACACCCTATCTCTAGGATTCAAAGTAATGGTAGATATGCCCCTGTGATACTCCTTGCAGAATGATCTCTTGATTCATTAATAACTTTGATGTACCTTTGAGTGGGTAAGGGTGATGTAGTTGGTTTTCCATAACTTGTACATACGCTGCACATGGTTCAGGTTATATTTTGGGATGCAATTCACTAGTCTCTTTTTCCAGTGCCTCTTCATCTCAGTTCTCTTTTGCTGTGGCTGAAAACACATTTCATAAATACATTCTATGTAATTTCATACATTTTTATATCTATTCTGAAATTTAGGCTCATATATCTAAATATGTAATCAAAGTCATTTATTGAATGTCTAGTATACATCTCCAAACTAAGATCACTAATCCAAAACTTCTGATTTCATTAATTCTCTATGCTTCTCTAAGGTCTTTCCTTTCTTAATAAAGGGGAATTCCATTCTCTTGGTAGCTTTGTGTAAATTTTTGTGAGCATCATCTTTGATTTTTCTCCTTTTATCAGTTTTCATTATCGTATAGCTATAAAACTCTATTAGATCTACCTTAAATACTGCTCTGGATTTGGACCACTTTTCCTTACCTCCACTATTCCCCAATAACTTAAACTGCCATCATCTTCAACCAAGATGATGAATGATTTCACATCCCTGCCAGTTACTCCCCATTTCCCTTTTAGTTCTATTTTTCTCTGTCACATACTATTCATCTATTTGTCTCCTGTCACTTGCATGTATGCTCCATAATAGCAGGGACTTCATGTTGTTCATTTCACAAAAATTGCTTAGATAACAGTACCTGGCATATAATTGGTCCTTAGTAACTATTTGTTGAATAAATAACTGAACCTATTTCAATTATCAATAAATAATTATTATCTTCTTGGTAATTTGTATCATTCTTCACATAGAATAGCTTTATTTTTGTAAATCAGTTTGGTCAACTTTGACCAATACAAATGGCATCCATTCAAAGCAAGATAAACTCTGAGAATATTTTACTATTTTAATGTGATACATTACCAAAGAATGTTTTATAAATAGTTTGTACTAAATGGTACCTAATAACCTACATGTTTAATATTGCTATTGTGAGAAATATTCCTTTTCACTAATAATTTATAGTAATTTTCATACTTGTTGGTGATTATTGCTATTTTTGCATATTTTTGCTCTTTTTGAGCACATTGTCTTTCTCTCTAGGAAATTTCATTACAATTTTCAGTACGTCTGTTAAAAAGATAAGCGGTATTCCCTTGTTAAGACACCCTCTTGGTTGCTAAATATTACTAATCAATCATAGTGGGGTTTCTTTTGTAGAATTCATAAAGTTCTTAGAAAAAAAATTGTGTTTCAGGCTTGAGTATCTATTTTTTCACAAGTGCTCGTTGATAACAGGATTGTAGAATAAGACTGTTATCCTTGGACTGTCGTTCCAATTTTAGATAAATATTTAGAGAAAGACAAAGTAGAATGTGAGACTATTTTTGAAAGAGAACCACTAATACCACAAATTCTCACATTAAGTAAAACAGTGAAGCAACTGTGCTTATTGGTTTATTTAGCTGTGCTTACCATAACAGCTTGTGTATCTACCTATAACACTATCTATCACTGAGTTTAGCTCTCCCAAATTGTGAGTCCCATTACAGATAGACTCCTCTTTGCACTCCTATAAATGAAAGTATCTGTTTCATAGTTATCATTATGTTACACATTGCTATGTACCTAAATGTAATTGTTATACTCTTAAAAATAATGTTTATTTTTAAAGTTTTGCTGTAATAATTTTGAAAAATCATTTGAGAGTGTTCTCATTTGGAAATTGTCTTGTAAAATACTTTTTTTCCCTAAAAGTATATTATTTTTATTTTATCCTTGCTTTTTTTACATTTTCAGTTTTGGATGATAGGCGGGAGTTACTTCTATAATTCAAATGTAAACTTAAAAATGTAAAAAAATTATTCTTAGTACTTTATTGTCATATGTAGTATTTGTTCCTGAATGACAGTACACAGTATTGAACACCCAGTATGTGTAAAGTCCTATCTATGTACTCTGAGAATACTGAGATACACAGAAGATGCTGTCTCTAGCAGGACATCTACAGACATGGTTTGAGATCCATCTGAAAGTGTGTTTGTATGAATGTGTGTGGGTGAGTGTGTGTGTATGTGTGTGTGTGTGCGTGTGTGTGTGTGTGTGTGTGTGTGTGTGTGTGTGTGTGTGTGTAAGATGATGGCTAGAGGATATGGTAGATGGGAGTAAAAAGGTGTTATTCAGATTCTTTTTATAACTTTTCTCTTATAGTAGAAATAGTGACCCTAGAGTGAGTTTCTGTCTCAATGTTTATAGTATTTAGCATGTTGATGATCAAGTACTTTCCTATTTACAAAAATAAAATAGAAAAGAAAAAAATCAGCACAGTTTTTGGGCAAAAGGAATTAAGGAGGAAATTTATAAATATTGCTAGGAGATGTGTGCCAGTTTCTAAAAACTAGCAGGTATCTTGGCATCCTTCAGGTGTGATAGCTCAGGTCTGTAATCCCAGCACACTTGGGGGCCAAGGTGGGAGGGTTGCTTAAGCCTAGGAGTTTGAGACCAACCTAAGCAACATAACAAGACTCTGTCTCCAAAAGAGTTAAAAAAAATATAGCTGGGCATGGAGGCACATGCTAGTAGTCCCAGCTACTCAGGAAACTGAAGCAGAAGGATCGCCTGAGCCCAAGCAGGTCAAAGCCGTGGTGAGCCGTGATTGTGCCATTACACTCCAGTCTTGGTGATGGAGTAAGACCCTGATTTGAAATACCACCACCACCAACAACAACACAAAAGCAAAACAAAACAAAAATACAGAATAGTCTCAGTCAGTTTATTTCATCAGTTGTCTGTGAGAGGAAGATTCATTACATGCAATGATCACAATCATCAGATTACATGTTGAGGATTCTCTGATCATTTCCCATAGTATCAAGGAAGATAAAACAAATTGGACTGAAAGAGAGTGTTCTTAATTAGAACTAATATATTACGCAGTCAAGTCTGGAATGTTTTTTAAATGCTGTGATTCTTAGTGGGCTGTCAAGGGCAGCTTGAAAGTCAGACTGAGAAAGACTTATGAAACACTGAGTGTTGTAAGCAGGGTTACAATTGAGTCAACAAATTAAATAGTAGAAACACCCAACAAATGTGATGACTTTTGGCTCAGTGATTTGAATTAATAGCATAAAATAATAATTTAAGAGAGGAAAAAATAGTTACAAGATGTTAATGAATAAGATTAGCAAAACTTAGTCCAAATATTTGACTGTGTGTTTCTAGAAAAGTTGGTAAATATTAGAGATGTCAACATTAACAATACAGTTAAACTGATGTTATCAATGGACTAAAAATTATGTGAGATTAAACAGTTATTTCCTACATCATGTCTAGTTTTAAACTGGCTGCCTATAGAAGAGACTCTCTGAATCACTTCCTGTTCTCTATTCTGAAAGTGTATTTGCTGTGCTCACTGATGTGGCTACTTCACAAAACTATCATAACTTTGTACCCACAGTAAATCAATCTAAACTATGTAACTTCATTTTTAAACTTAAGAGAAAACAATCATTTTTTCCTGATTCCTCTCAGACATATATTTCTTTCTCTTTAACCTTCTAAATATAACAACAATTAAAGCACAACAAATTGAAAACCTATCTTAAATTCCACTATAAGACACTATTGTTTTAAGAGAAAGAGCAGTTTCCATGAGTCTGGAGATTTCTGTAGTTTAATTATTGCTTTTTTTCCCCTTTTGGTTCCTGTATTGGTTCTAAACATACATACGTGTGTGTGTGTGTGTGTGTGTGTGTGTGTGTGTGTGTAAAAATAGTTATGCTATATAAAAACATTCCTGTTGAATTTTTTCATTTTACTTATTCTCTTTTAGTTATTTTAACTTCTTAAGTTAATTTATTTTTATTAGATTAATGGGTCAGTCACAGTTATATGTTATTCTTTATTTCAGTATAAAAGTTAATATGTTGTAAGATCACATTGTTCTTCATGTTTATTTAATATTGAATTTCATACTGTGTAAATTATATGCTCAATTTTGTCGTATACTTTAAAAATTTTTTTAAATCCTTTCATTGTTTCTCAGATATCAGATTTCCATGAGCCATTTGATTTTGTTTCACATTAATTATATTTAATTACTGATAACAATTATTATATATTATTAACAATTATTATATAATAATAATTAGCTATAATTATTATAAAGTAATTATGAATAGATTCTGGATAATTTTTCTAATCTCTGTAATTAATTAGATTATTTCTTATTTTAATTTCTTAATTTAGTTAAAAGTGTTAGATTATTTATTCACTATTATTTGATAAGAAGAGTTAGGAGCCTACAGATTGACAAAACATAACTGGACACATTACAATGTGTTCTCACATTTAGCATAATTGTAATGTCAAGTAGGAGAAAAAATACATGGATGATATACCTTTAGGATTGGTCATGCTCCTAAAATTTCCTTTATATTTATAATGGCCATGATGTAAGGGGATGGTACTAAAATTCTATAAGTAAAATAATGGTGTAGTCAATAGGTATTACATAGTTCCTCTTATATTCAGGTGTACATGTCAGCAAAAGGGAAAGAATATGCTTCTAATTGAAAGCACTGTTTTTAGTATGTATTGATTCATGGAAACCTTACTGTCAGGTAGTCTCCTAACTCAGACTTTAATGTTTCTCTCAATTAATTTAACCTCAATTACTAAGACATAAAAATGAGTTTGAAAATAAATGTTATTTTGGGAACATACTTTACTTAAAAGTATTCCAAGTGTGGGAAGCAGCAAACATCTACATAAAGAATGCTTATAAATGCAGCAATTTTGTACACCACATTTGACCTTATGCTTTATGGAAAAAAAGTCTTGATGATTTTCTTTACTTCTCTTTCTTTTAATACCAACACAAAAACTGGCAAACAGTAGGTCTGTAACAAGTGTCTGTTGAATTAGTAAATAAATAAATAAATAAATGTGGTCTCATGTATTTAAATACATGAAAACTAACATTTATGAAATATGGAATTCAACACGTAAGCCAATGGTAATTGCAGGTTGCATGGCCATTTTATTAGCGTCCATTTGCTGCTGTAACAAATTACCACAAACTTACTGATTTAAAACAACACAGATTTGTCTTATAATTCTAGAGTTCAGAAGTTCTGCATGTCACAAAAGGATGATATCTAAAAGTTGGCAGTCTGTGTTTCTTCTGAACACTGTAGAGGATAATTCATTTTCTTACTTTTCCAATTCTTAGAGATTGCCTGATTCCTTGGCTCCTACTCTCCTTCCAGGAATTGCATCATTCCAACTTCTGCATAGTTAAATCTCCCTCTCATATGCTGACCATTCTGCCTTCCTCTTATAAGAACTTTTGAGATTACATTGGACACATCTTGATAATCCAGTATATTTTTTCATCTCAATATCCTTAATCATACATACAAAACCACTTTTTCCACATGAAGTAATATTCACAGGAGCATCTTGTGGTCTCATTATTTTAAGTTTGATAACTTCTCAAAGACTTAGTGATAATGACAAATAAGCTCCTGGGCTCGGGTATTGCAAAAAATAATTTTAGAGTCACCATCCACCTAGCCGTATCTATGAATTACATTTTGGCTTTTAACCTCTGGCAAGTGGCCAGTATTCTAGACACAGTTTTGTACTATTAATTCAGTTTGTTCTTGACTTTTTAGATGTGACATTAAGACAGCTAAATAGCACTAAGAAATAAGACACTATTATAAAACAGTGAATCTGTACATAGATGTAAAAACAACAGTCATGAGACTAATCAATGTTGTATGTCAAAAAGACTATAAGAAAGGGATTGGCAGTAGTGGGACACTACCAGGAGAGGGAGGGGATCCATAACACCAGTAAAGGTACAGACATTTTACCTGTACAATGACCACTTCTGTACCTAACCCTGAATTGTACCCTACATCTTAAAAAAAAAAAAAAATTAAAAGAAGAGGCACAAGAGCCCTTTGTGTCCATATGGTCATTGGTTTATCCAATATGCTCCAAATTTAGTATCTTTCTCTGCCTAATTTCTCATGCCATGAGTCTGGCTCTATATCTTGATATCCATTGAATATTTTCCTCATGCAGATGTCTTTAGCAGATTTCTATAAATAAGCTACTTTCACCAGTATTACTTAAAAGAGACAGCTATCAGTTTGTGCTGACTGAAATTTGTTTACTCATCATCACTTTTGTTGCAAAATATATTAGGATTGCCTTGCAGATGTAGCTTAACAGATTCCTCCTTAGAGAATGAAACCTGCTACCGACAGTGAAGGACAAATGGCAAAAGCTTTTGCAGTCCATGCCCAAGGTACACCCTGAATGACAAGTGCAAACCTATCTCTTTCAGTTATTTTTACTTTGCTAAAAAGTGGCAAAGCCAGTACTTCAACAAGATAAGTACTAAACTCTTATAAAGACATGAAGTTTATATGCCTTCTCCTGAACGGTTGGAAGTGGCTGTCTTGACAATTTCATGGGTCATGTCAATAGGAAGATAAAAATTGAGGATGACTAAAGTCTGTTAAATATGGGGAAGGGAAGAGCTCATTAAAAAAAACACACATACTTCTGCAAATTGTACAAAACATACAATCATATATTAATAGGACTTTTCCCAGAGGAGTCTAAAGAAAATGAGGGATCATGAAGCTCATATTTCATTAGTCTGATAGTCAATTTAGTTATGCATATCCATCTGCTATGTATGTAAAGTTAACCCCTCGCTTACTCAGTAACTAATGGATGTTAGTAAATGTTTACTGAACTGTTTCTAATATCTTTCTTACTGTCCCTTTTTCCAGAGAACCCATCAATTTGACTAGCATCCCAAAGTCCCTGAGGATGATATGGCTTCATGTGGCTACCAGTAACACAAGCAGTCTCTTGACTGCTTTTATCCTCCAAAATACATACTTCAAGATAATTATCAGCACCAGGTCCCTGAGAACTAAGCAAAGGTGAATTACTTAAACCCTAAAATAGCAGGTATTCACTAATAGTGAAGATAAACATTAGCCTTTCCCTGTTAGTCAATATCTACAGTCCAATATCATGTGGACTTCGGAGGCAAGTACTGAATAGGAGACCTTTACTTTTCTGTGATTCTGGAATGATTAATTACTCTGCCAACCTGCTCTAGAATGGCCATAAGTAATGAACAATTTAAGTTTAAAATGACAAGGACTGGGTGCAGTGACTCATGGCTCTAATCCCAGTACTTTGAGAAACTGAGGCAAGATAATTGCTTGAGCCCAGGAGTTCAAGACCAACCTGGACAACATAGCAAGGCCTTGTATAGGAAAAAAAAATTAACAAGATGTGGTGGCAATCCTGTAGTCACAGCTGCTTGAGAGCCTGAGGCAGAATATATATATATACACATACACACACACACATATTTGTATGTTTAAATATAAAATATTTTGAAGGAGGCAATTTATTATATATTATTAATTATATAGATGAAATACTAGTATATCATTATATCATTTATTTTTTAAATTGATTGCCTGTGTATTTTAATAAAAATTTCTGCTATAAAAACCTAGAAATTTTGAATAAAATGCAGTGAACATAATTTCAAATGTATCTACTTGTAAGATAATACAATTAATTATCAAGGACAAGAGAAAAGAAAAGAAAACTAAACAAACTTCAAATCATGTTTCATTTTTTAACTGGATGGGTTTCTATGCTTAAAATGGTAAAGATAAGTTTAAATTAAAAACAGCTTTGAAAGGTGATGTGGTCTCAGGAACAGAGGAAGTTTTTTTTTAAGTTCATAATTGAGCCGAGTTCGGTGGCTCAGCCTGTAATCTCGCGCCTTTGGGAGGCTGAGGTGAGTGGATTGCCTG